>NC_084622.1:10210984-10438484 GCF_033978795.1 Nerophis ophidion
GTGTACCCGCCTTCCACCCAAATGTAGCTGAGATGGGGGGCGACCCCAAAGGAAATAAGCAGTAGGAAATGGATGGACACGCGTGTGTGTGTGTGTGCGTGTGGTGTTTGTAATTAAAATAATAATGATAATATATAATAATTATTGTTGTATTATTACTATCATTATATAACATAGTATTACTACTATTAATAGTATAATAATGACACTATTGATAATGTATTTAAATAATACATTATTATTAGTATTGTTATTACATGCTTTATATATAACCATATCTTCCACTTTGATTTAACACGTCCGTATTTTTATATATAATATAATAGTTTGAATATGGGATTTAATATATAATATGTATATCTTTATAAGAACAATAATAAAATATCATATTTATTGTTATAATAATACTATGATTATTGCTATATTATTACTATGATTATATAAACTAGTATTACTACTACTAATAGTATAATAATAACATTATTAATAATATATTGAAATAGTATTATTATTATTATATGCTTTATATACAACCATGTTCTCCACTTTGATTTAACACGTCTTTATTGTTATATATAATTCAATAGTTTGACTTTGGGCTTTATATATATATATATATATATATATATATATATATATATATATATATATATATATATATATATATATATATATATATATATATATATATATATATATATATATATATATATATATATGTATTGTTACATTGAAATCATATACAATAGTATTACTACTACTAATAGTATAATAATAACACTATTAATAATATATGAAAGCAGTATTATCTTATTATTATTTTATTACTATTATTATTGGTAATGTATTTTATTATTCTGATGTTATCCTCATTGATACTACTACTAATAAAAATATTAATAACTGGGATTTTATTTGGTTGGGTTTGTCATTGCTTTTCATTTTATTTAGACTACAGGATCACAATGTCTTCTGTTTTCCCTTTATTTTATTCTATTTATAATATATTCCTATCAACCTATGCTATCCATAACCTATTCTATTAAAATATCTGTTCTATTTTTGTTCTTATTATTATTATTTTAAAAATTCCTTCAATCCTTGATTAATAACACCTTTATAGTAACATACCATCCATCCATTTCTACCGCTTATTCCCTTTCGGGGTCGCGGGGGGCGCTGGCGCCTTAACATACCATTGATGTAAAATACAAGCTGTTGTTTCATACCCAAAAATACTTCATTTAACATTGGCCCCACTTTGTGGTGGGAAAAAGAATTACAGTTTTACTGAAAACTGCCCTCAATTACCAGGCAGCATTTTAATAATTGTTTACACTTTTGACCCAAGTGTCCCTCTTAATGGGTAGACAACTTGATCTAATTTAAGTTCACACTGAGTTTAGCTCAATCGGTGGTGTTATTAGTTTTTTTTTTATTTAAAAACAAATTTGTCCAAGTAAGTATATTATGATTAATATTTCCAATAAAACTATCCGAGTAGCAGCACCATCTTGTGTTCTAAATAGGAGTTACACTTTAAATGAAATCTGCTTTAGTTAAATGTTGAAGTATTAAGAATATATCCTTGAATCATCAAATGAAAGCGACAACTGCATTTTTAATATAGTCTCTTCCTATTCTTTATTCTTTTGATCCACGGGAGGGCAGGGGGGATATTTGTATTTATTTTTTACAGCACAATTTGCATAATATCTCAACACATCCTGTGTACAACCACAAAACCGTTACATCATTTTTTTTGTTTCTCCATGTCTTTTTTTTTTTTTTTTTTTGGAACACGGCGTGAAAAACAAGACAATTGTACAAGCATATTTCTTTACAGTCGGCATACAGATAAATCTATACATCTCTCTTTTTCAAACGGATAATCTCTGAGGCACATGCAACATCCAAAAAAATGTCTCAGGAACTTTTTTTTTTTTTTGTCTTTTCAACTCTAGACATTTATTTCTGTACATTTATAAGTCTTTTTTTTTTCTGTCTATTCTCCGCTCTCCCAGCACTCGTGCATGCTGACGTTTTTTTTGGACAAAATAAACATTCACTCTGTAGAAAATAAAGACTTTATGTACAACGTCGAACAACATTCAAGCCCGGCGGGACGACGACAAGAAAATGAATGATTGCACGTCAACAGGCAACGGGACAAACAGTAGTGAGGGGAGCCTCGTAGGGAAAACAGTCGTCAGCGAGCATTTTGCATTTGCCGGAATTTGCAGAAGGGGGGGGATTCCGTCGCGGGGTTCCCCTGACACATGAAACGTGACAAATTTGATGGCAGTGAAGTGTTGAATGTCTTCAAATTTTTGTGGCAATTCCGACTTTGAACAGTTGCTATGTAGAGAGGCGCTTTCCGTCATTTTCAGCAAACTGCTGGACATGATGGATATTAGCCTCTTAAGGCCCAAGCTGTTTGTTTACATTTTATTTCTTTGTATTTATATTTGCTATTTGGGCTTATTGGACCCTAATTAAAATAAAAACTAAAAATTATCTTTTGATATGATGTACTTTAGTCCATAAGTACATAAGGGCGCCGGAAGTTGGTGGACCTGTCAGTGATCCTGTTCTGTCTCCCGGTAATATTTGATCCTGTTCTGTCTCCCTGTAATGTTTGATCCTGTTCTGTCTCCCTGTAGTGTTTGATCCTGTTCTGTCTCCCTGTAGTGTTTGATCCTGTTCTGTCTCCCTGTCATGTTTGATCCTGTTCTGTCTCCCTGTCATGTTTGATCCTGTTCTGTCTCCCTGTAATGTTTGATCCTGTTCTGTCTCCCTGTAGTGTTTGATCCTGTTTTGTCTCCCTGTATTGTTTGATCATGTTCTCTCTCCCTGTAATTTTTTGATCCTGTTTTGTCTCCCTATAATGTTTGATCCTGTTCTGTCTCCCTGTAATGTTTGATCCTGTTCTGTCTCCCTGTAATGTTTGATCCTGTTCTGTCTCCCTGTAGTGTTTGATCCTTTTCTGTCTCCCTGTCATGTTTGATCCTGTTCTGTCTCCCTGTAATGTTTGATCCTGTTCTCTCTCCTTGTAATTTTTTTTGATCCTGTTCTCTCTCCTTGTAATTTTTTGATCCTGTTCTGTCTCCCTGAAATGTTTGATCCTGTTCCGTCTCCCTGCAATGTTTGATCCTGTTCCGTCTCCCTGTAGTGTTTGTCTGATCTTAAATCAGTGTTGTGCTGAAAATTTTAATTTCTCCTTTTGATAAAGTATTTCTGATCTGATTTCCGAAGTAATAAACGTGTACTTCATGTTTAGTGACATGCTAATTCTTATTTTTACACATTTTTTCATTGTATGTTATACCAGATGGCAGTATTAAGTGTCCACATATGTGGCCATAAGACCCCAATTCAGTAGAGTACAGAATTTTGGAAAGAAGAGCTAAAATGTGCTGTACACATATGTGGCCATAAGACCCCAAATTCAGTAGAGCACACAATTTTGGAAATAAGAGCTAAGGCCTTTAGAGGTTAATCCCCTTTTTTTTATGTTAAGTAATCCCTCCTCTAATCTGCATTGCCTTATAGGAATCCCCCCCCCCCTTTTTTTTTTTTTTTCACCCTTAAAAATGTGCTACATAGACACCAACAAACTCACATAAACGTTTTTTTCATTTCATTCCAATGCAGAACAAAAAAATAAATAAAATAAAAACACATGAACATGGTGATAAAGTGCAGGACCCCCACATGGATGTCAACCATAGATTAAAATCAGTTAGAAAATAAATACTTTCATATACATGTCATTAAAATAGAAATAAAAACATGTTGCATAGAAGTACCTCAAAAGAACCGATGGGCCTCGAGAAGAAACAAACAAAAAAATGGCACGATAAAACACGTTTCTTTCTTTTTGTGTCAATGATATTTTCATATTTTTGTTGTCTTTTTTTTGCTGTTAGTGACATCTTTTAAACATTTAAAGACAAAAAAAAATGCTTAAAGACGGTTGCTCTGTTGATTGTGTTTTGTTTCACCTCATTGAAGACGATATTGACCTTTTTTCAAATGCGGTGCCGACATTTGACCCCCCGTCTCGGGCCGAGGGAGTGTTTTGGTCACAGGCAGTGGGAAGAAGGCTGGTTCACCGTGTTGCACCGCCAGTCACACACACAACACGTAGGGGGCGGGGCTTCACAAATACTCTTGAGCGTGTGCAGAAGAGCGTTGGTTTCGCATGTACGAGAAATGAATGCCCTATTTGTACGATGCATCTTCGTATTCGTAAATAGCACGGAAATGTCTAGCAGATTGTCAGGACGCCACCTGCAGGCCAGAAAATACCCATTTTTTTTATGTCATATATATTTTTTTATTTATCTTTAATCTGTGTTTTTTTAAGACTTTCCTTACCTAAAAAAAACTGAATTAATGCACGGCAATGGCATCCCTCAGCTGTATAGGTGACATGAGGTAGAATTAATGGTTTCATTTGTATTGATCGGAATCGGTGTGTTAGATATTTGCTCAGTTCAACCCCGGCAGGCACCAGACGTTGATACAACGTTGATTATGCGTGCATGTCCCTTTAAGAGGGACTTTGAAACAACGTTACAAAATAGTTGTGTTTGTACATTGGGACGACATTGTTGTTTGGGAAATGGCCAAAATTCAATGGTCAATTCAACATCCCCAACCTGACGTTGATTAAACGTTGTCAACAAACATGTTGTTACAACGTTGTATTTGTGTTGTAGGATATTGGTTAGAAAATGACCAAAATTCAATGGTCCTATCAACGTCTGAACCCAACAAGGATTAAATGTTGTCAAAAAGCATGTTGTTTCAATGTTGTAGTAGTGTTGTAGAATATTGGTTGGGAAAAAAAAAATATTTCAATGGTCCTATCAATATCAGAACCCAACATTTAATTAACATCAAAAAGCATGTTGTTTCAACGTATTTGTGTTGTGGAATATTGGTTGGGAAATGACCAAATTTCAATGGTCAATTTAACATCCCAACCTGACGTTGATTAAATGTTATCAAAAGCATGTTGTTTCAACGTTGTATTTTTGTTGTGGAATATTGGTTGGGAAACGACCAAAATTCAATGGTCAAGTCAACGTCATAACCTGAAATTGATTAAACGTTGTTAATAAGCATTTTGTTTTAACGTTGTGTTTGTCTTGTAGAATATTGGTTGGAAAATGACTAAAATTCAATGGTCAAATTAACGTCGGAACCCAACATTTAATTAACAGTGTCAAAAAGAATGTTGTTTCAACGTTGTATTTGTGTTGTGGAATATTGGTTGGGATATGACCAATTTCCAATGATCAAATTATTTTGGGAACCCAACGTTTAATTAACGTTCTCAAAAAGCATGTTGTTTCAACGGTGTATTTGTGCTGCAGAATATTGGTTGGGAAATGACCAAACTTCAATGGTCAATAAACGTCACAACCAGACATTGACTAAATGTTGTCAAAAATCATGTTGTTTCAACATTGTATTTGTGTTGTAGAATATTGGTTAGGAAATTACCAAATTTCAATGGTCAAATTACCGTCGAAAGCCAACATTTTATTAAAACTGTCAAAAAGCTTGTTGTTTCAACGTTGTATTTGTGTTGTAGATTATTGGTTGGGAAATGACCAAAATTCAATCGTCAAATCCACATCAGAACCCAACGTTGATTAAAAGTTGTCAAAAAACATGTTTCAACATTGTATTTGTATTGTAGAATATTGGTTGAGAAATGACCAAATTTCAATGGTCAAATCAACGTCAGAACGCAACATTTAACCAACGTCAAATAGTACATTGTTTCAACGTTGTATTTGTGTTGTAGAATATCGGTTGGGAAACGACCAAATTTCAATGGTCAAATTAAATCAACATCAAAACTCAACATTGATTAAACGTCGTCAAAAAGCATGTTTTTTCAACGTTGTATTTGTGTTGTGGAATATTGTTTGGGAAATGACCAACAGTCATAGGTCAAATCAACGTCAGAACCCAACATTTAATAAACGTCAAAAAGCACATTGTTTCAACGTTGTATTTGTGTTTGTACATTGAGACAACTTTGTTGGTTGGAAAACGACCACAATTCAATGGTCAAATCAACGTTTCGACCTGACATTGATTTAATGTCATCAAAAAGCATGTTTTTCCAACGTTGTATTTGTGTTGCAGAATATTGTTTGGGAACTGACCAAAATTCAATGGTCAAATCCACATCAGAAGCCTACATTGATTAAATGTTGTCAAAAAGCATGTTGTTTCAACATTGTATTTTTGTTGTGGAATATTGGTTGAACAATGACCAAATTTCAATATTTAAATCAACGTCACAACCTGACATTGATTCAACGTTGTCAAAAAGCATGTTGTTTCAACATTGTATTTGTGTTGTGGATTATTGGTTGAAAATAACCAAAATTCAATGGTCAAATCCACATCAGAACCCAACATTGATTAAATGTTGTCAAAAAGCATATTGTTTCAACATTGTATTTGTGTTGTGGAATATTGGTTGGAAAATGACCAAAATTCAATGGGCAAATCCACATCAGAACCCAACATTGATTAAATGTTGTCAAAAAGCATGTTGTTTCAACATTGTATTTTTGTTGTGGAATATTGGTTGAACAATGACCAAATTTCAATATTTAAATCAACGTCACAACCTGACATTGATTCAACGTTGTCAAAAAGCATGTTGTTTCAACGTTGTATTTGTGTTGTGGATTATTGGTTGAAAATAACCAAAATTCAATGGTCAAATCAAGGTTGGAACCCAACATTGTTTAAATGTTGTCAAAAAGCATGTTGTTTCAACGTTTTATTTGTGTTGTAGAATATTGATTGGGAAACGACCAAATTTCAATGGTCAAATTAACGTCGGAACCCAACATTTAATTAACGATGTCAAAAAGCATGTTGTTTCAATGTTGTATTGGTGTGGTAGATTATTGGTTGGGAAATGACCAAAATTCAATGGTCAAATCCACATCAGAACCAAACATTGATTAAATGTTGTCAAAAAGCATGTTGTTTCAACATTGTATTTGTGTTGTGGAATATTGGTTGAACAATGACCAACTTTCAATATTGAAATCAACGTCACAACCTGATGTTGATTAAACGTTCTCAAAAAGCATGTTGTTTCAACGGTGTATTTGTGCTGCAGAATATTGGTTGGGAAATGACCAAACTTCAATGGTCAATAAACGTCACAATCAGACATTGACTAAATGTTGTCAAAAATCATGTTGTTTCAACGTTGTATTTGTGTTGTAGAATATTGGTTAGGAAATTACCAAATTTCAATGGTCAAATTACCGTCGAAAGCCAACATTTTATTAAAACTGTCAAAAAGCTTGTTGTTTCAACGTTGTATTTGTGTTGTAGATTATTGGTTGGGAAATGACCAAAATTCAATCGTCAAATCCACATCAGAACCCAACGTTGATCAAAAGTTGTCAAAAAACATGTTTCAACATTGTATTTGTATTGTAGAATATTGGTTGAGAAATGACCAAATTTCAATGGTCAAATCAACGTCAGAACGCAACATTTAACCAACGTCAAATAGTACATTGTTTCAACGTTGTATTTGTGTTGTAGAATATCGGTTGGGAAACGACCAAATTTCAATGGTCAAATTAAATCAACATCAAAACTCAACATTGATTAAACGTCGTCAAAAAGCATGTTTTTTCAACGTTGTAATTGTGTTTTGGAATATTGTTTGGGAAATGACCAACTGTCATAGGTCAAATCAACGTCAGAACCCAACATTTAATAAACGTCAAAAAGCACATTGTTTCAACGTTGTATTTGTGTTTGTACATTGAGACAACTTTGTTGGTTGGAAAACGACCACAATTCAATGGTCAAATCAACGTTTCGACCTGACATTGATTTAATGTCATCAAAAAGCATGTTTTTCCAATGTTGTAATTGTGTTGCAGAATATTGGTTGGAAAATGACCAAAATTCAATGGTCGAATCCACATCAGAAGCCTACATTGATTAAATGTTGTCAAAAAGCATATTGTTTCAACATTGTGTTTGTGTTGTGGAATATTGTTTGGGAACTGACCAAAATTCAATGGTCAAATCCACATCAGAAGCCTACATTGATTAAATGTTGTCAAAAAGCATATTGTTTCAACATTGTATTTGTGTTGTGGAATATTGTTTGGGAACTGACCAAAATTCAATGGTCAAATCCACATCAGAACCCAACATTGATCAAATGTTGTCAAAAAGCATGTTGTTTCAACATTGTATTTTTGTTGTGGAATATTGGTTGAACAATGACCAAATTTCAATATTTAAATCAACTTCACAACCTGACATTGATTCAACGTTGTCAAAAAGCATGTTGTTTCAACGTTGTATTTGTGTTGTGGATTATTGGTTGAAAATAACCAAAATTCAATGGTCAAATCCACATCAGAACCCAACATTGATTAAATGTTGTCAAAAAGCATATTGTTTCAACATTGTATTTGCGTTGTGGAATATTGGTTGGAAAATGACCAAAATTCAATGGTCAAATCCACATCAGAACCCAACATTGATTAAATGTTGTCAAAAAGCATGTTGTTTCAACATTGTATTTTTGTTGTGGAATATTGGTTGAACAATGACCAAATTTCAATATTTAAATCAACGTCACAACCTGACATTGATTCAACGTTGTCAAAAAGCATGTTGTTTCAACGTTGTATTTGTGTTGTGGATTATTGGTTGAAAATAACCAAAATTCAATGGTCAAATCAAGGTTAGAACCCAACATTGTTTAAATGTTGTCAAAAAGCATGTTGTTTCAACGTTTTATTTGTGTTGTAGAATATTGATTGGGAAACGACCAAATTTCAATGGTCAAATTAACGTCGGAACCCAACATTTAATTAACGATGTCAAAAAGCATGTTGTTTCAATGTTGTATTGGTGTGGTAGATTATTGGTTGGGAAATGACCAAAATTCAATGGTCAAATCCACATCAGAACCAAAAATTGATTAAATGTTGTCAAAAAGCATGTTGTTTCAACATTGTATTTGTGTTGTGGAATATTGGTTGAACAATGACCAACTTTCAATATTGAAATCAACGTCACAACCTGATATTGATTAAACGTTGTCAAAAAGCATGTTGTTTCAACGTTGTATTTGTGTTGTGGATTATTGGTTGAAAATGACCAAAAACAAGGTTAGAACCCAACATTGATTAAATGTTGTCAAAAAGCATGTTGTTTCAACGTTGTATTTGTGTTGTGGATTATTGGTTGAAAATGACCAAAAACAAGGTTAGAACCCAACATTGATTAAATGTTGTCAAAAAGCATGTTGTTTCAACGTTGTATTTGTGTTGCAGAATATTGGTTGGGAAATTACCGGATTTCAATGATCAAAATAACGTCGAAACCCAACATTTAATTAACGGTGTCAATAAGCATGTTGTTTCAACGTTGTATTTGTCTCCTAGATTATTGTTTGGGAAATGACCAAAGTTCAATGGTCGAATCAACGTCAGAACCCAACATTTAACAAACGTCAAATAGTATATTGTTTCAACATTGTATTTGTTTTGTAGAATATGGGTTGGGAAACGACTACAATTTAATGGTCAAATTAACGTCGGAACCCAACATTTAATTAACGTTGTCAAAAAGCATGTTGTTTCAACGTTGTATTTGTGAAGTGGAATACTGGTTAGGAAATGACCACATTTTAATGGTCAAATTAAATCAACTTCAAAACTCAACATTGATTAAACGTTGTCTAAAAGTACGTTGTTTCAACGTTGTGTTTGTGTTGTGGAATATTGGTTGGAAAATAACCAAATTTCAATGGTCAAATTAACGTCACAACCTGACATTGATTAAACGTCAGAAAGCATGTTGTTTCAACGTTGTATTCGTGTTGTAGAATATTGGTTAGGAAACGACCATATTTCAATGGTCCAATCAACGTCAGAACCCAACATTGAAAAGCACGTTGTTCCAACGTTACGTTTGAGTCATTCAAAGTCAGGACCGAATCCAACAAGTCCTCAACGTTGTTTCAACGTCCTGTGCCAGCTGGGACATGTCGGAAAAGGAACAGGAAGAAAAATCGGACCTTATTTTAATCCTACCCCCTTTTCCGTGTTTTTTCACTTCCTGCGTTTAGGTGTCGCCACTTCCTACAATTGGGATTGTGTAGCAAACAACTGCGGCAAAAAGTACAGAACACTTTAAATAAAGAATAAATAATGATAAAATGGGTAAAAAAAATGAACACTATTAACTTATTATTGATAAATGAATGATTGATCTTGTTCATGCTTTCAGGGCTGTGTCGTTTATCTCTCCTGCCTTGTTGTGTTGGAAGCGATTGCTGCTGTTGTCGTGTATTTGAACGCATCACGGCTGTATTCGGTGTGTAGAAACGCCCGATCTTTCGTCACGGCTGTTTCGCACAGTCGCCGCGTGAAGGTGGCGAGTGGTGGCGCCCATCAGCAGGGGGCGGGACGCCTTCACATCCATCCATCCGTTTCCTACCGCTTGTCCCTTTTGGGGTACTGGAGCCTATCTCAGCTGCATTCGGGCGGAAGGCGGGCTTCACTTTGGGTGTGAAAGGTGGATGGCTGTAAATTTAAAATAATAGTCCTATTTTTTTGTTGTTTTTTTGGGACATCTGCAAGCGGCAGAAGTCGTTTCAGAGGTTGGTGGGCGTGGAGCTGACGAGCAGCTTGTGCCAGCTCACCACCCGCTTCCTCATGTCCACCTTGTCCAGCCAGATGTAGGCTTCCCCGATGAGGGTCTTCTTTACAAATTTCCCTCCGTTGGACACCAGGAAAAGCTGCAAGGAAAAGACAAACTGGAATTATTAGGGCTATTTTGTTGTCTGCTCCGTCATGAGTAATTGCCGCGGTCAAAAGGATGCCTTTTGTGTTGGATTTGTTGTGACGTGGACTTTGGTGAGGTTTGTTTTCCCGTGGTGCAAAGCGACTGGACCAGACGCGACGTGAAGGTAATGACATATTTTAATTTTAACACTCAATAGTGCTAAAAAAACAAAGGGCGTGCACAAGGGGGGAAAAACTTAACGCAGGAACAAAACGAACACATAAACAGACTCTGGACAGGAAACACACTTACTGTGACGTGTAAAGCATGACACTATGGCAAGAAGTGAGCAATCAGAAGTGTCTGGAGTGTGTCGAGGGTGATGTCGGCAGGCTGACTGACTGGCAACTACAGGCTTAAATAGTGGTGCAGTGATTGACAGTTGCGTGAGTCGTGAACACATATTAGGTGAAACTAATGAGTTGTCATGTTGACAAAACAAACAAGAGTGCACAATGAGTCCAAAACCAAACGGAACGTGACCACAAATCATGACAGGACTTGGTCGTGTTTTTAATCAAATGGGCTTTTAGTAGAATATTTCCGTATTTTCCGGACCGTAGGGCGCACCGGATTATGAGGCGCACTGCTTATTATCATACAAAAGGCGCATTAAAGGGGTCATATATATATTTTTTTTCTAAATGTAAAATACTTTCCTTGTGGTCAACATCTGTGTTTTTCAAGGTTTTTTTTTTCTTAAAAAAAAATGCAGAGGCACACCACCAGCAGAAATCATTAAAAATGAAACTCAGCAGCCGATAATGAAACTAGAAAGTCGTCGCAATTGTTGGGTATGACTTTAAAGCATAACCAAGCATGCATCAATATAGCTCTTGTCTCAAAGTAGGTGTACTGACTTGTGAGTTTTTTGCTGTTTTCCTGTGTGTAGAGTTTTAGTTCTCGTCTTGGGCTCCTATTTTGGTGTTTTTTTTCTCTTTTTTTTTTGGTATTTTCCTGTAGCAGTTTCATGTCTTCCCTTTGTTTTAGCATTCAAGGATATTTCAGTTGCTTTTGTCCTTCTTTGTGGGGACTTTGTTGGTTGTCATGTCATGTTCGGATATACATTGTGGACTCCGTCTTCGTCCCAAAGTAAGTATTTGCTGTCGTCCAGCATTCTGTTTTTGTGTACTTTGCAGCCAGTTCATTTTTAGTCTCGTTTTGCAAGCTTCAATGCCTTTTCTTATGAGCACTCACCTTTTGTTTTTTTTTTGGTTTAAGCATTAGACACCTTTTTTTACCTGCACCCTGCCTCCCGCTGTTTCCGATATCTACAAAGCAATTAGCCACTGGCTGCCACCTACTGATATGGAAGAGCATTACACGGTTACTCTGCCGAGCTCTAAACAGCACCGACACTCAACAACAACAAATCATTTGCGAACTATAATTACTGGTTTGCAAAAAAATGTTTTAACCCAAATAGGTGAAATTAGATCATCTCCCACGGCACACCAGACTGGTTGAAAAACACTGGTCTACATAATGTGATGGTGGTTCTTTCATTCTTCAAAATGTTGCATAGATGATGTTTCACAGATCATCTTCAAGCCGCTTTCTGACAGTTTCTTCAGAATGCGCCGTTTTGTGGGCGGTCTTTTTTATTTGCTTCCTCTTCGACAGCGTATTCTCCCCGTCATCATTGTTGCAGCGGTGTAGCGTGCAAGGACAGGAGTGGAAGAAGCGTCAAAAGTTGGAGCTAACTGTTTCAATGACATTCAGACTTCACTTGGAAAACTGTTCTAATAACTAAAGTTCCTTGGGTGAACAATGTAAACTCACTACACCGGTATGTTTTAGTGCTTTCATGGCGAGTTTACTGACAGATATAAGTAAGAACTTTACACTAATGTATATAAGAAATGGCAACAGAGGAGGATGAATGTCCCATAATAAGAAGATAGAGAAAAAGAAGAAGCTCATAGACTACAACCACAGATTACAAAGGCGGACGCGTGCACATTTTCAAGACTTATGCAGATCCCAAATACAGATCAGCAGGTATCGCTCTCATCAAAACACATTAAAAGCCGTATTTAAGTCTTATAATGAAGACAACACATGACGTAAGTGTCTATATTAGCTATATTAGTCTACTATAAAAACGACTATGTGTCGCAGGCTGAAGCAAATCTTCGTTGACGAAAATGTTAAAATATTATATTTATTCTACACATTTTTACATTAGAAAAACCATTAGTAAATCAGAGGCTACTAAGAAGGTGAGATAACTCCTGGAAATTACTGGCTTTTAATGGCCAAAGGTGTGTCATACTTCTGTCCAAGTTAAAGGAAACAATGTATTAAAATCTTTGGCAAGCAGAATAATATTTGCTGTGGTCTGGAACAACATGACACCCAAACGTCTGAAATGCAGCCAATATTACATACAGATAATGTGTAATGAGACATGCAAAACTAAATTACATACAAAGAGGATACAATTGAAGGATATGAAATGTGCTCAAACATACCGATAAATGAGGCATAATGAATAAATAGCATGTTAGCATTGACTAGCTTGCAGTTATGCAGTGACCAAACATGCCTGATTATCACTCCGAAAACTAAACAACATCAACAAAGCGTACCGTTGTGCATTCGCACACAGCATAAAACGTTTGGTGGACAAAATGAGACAAAGGAGTGGAAGATTTTACATGTAAACAAACTGTTGCGTCACAGTCCACACTATGGTGAGTTCAAGAACCGCCGAAATTAGTAGGACAAAACAAACATAGTAAACAGTGGTAGTTCTAACAAATGGGAAGGTTTGTGTCATGTTTGTCCTCAAATTAAAAACAAACTAAGACAAATCAATTACTTTTTAAAAATGCTCCAGGGAGCCACTAGGGCGGCACTAAAGAGCCGGGGGTTGCTGACCCCAAAGTAGGTCAACAGTACAGAATAAAATGTGTCAAAATATTAAGAGGTTGTAGCTTATAATTAGGTGTGCTTTATAGCCCGGTTATTAGGGTGGGTCTAATTTCAGGGGCCTCAAACATGCAACAGTTTATCACCCAAAATAGGTTTTGAAAATAAGTATTTTTTTTAGTTATTGATCCTGGTGGTCAGAGGTCATTTTAATGCATGTTGTTTTGGTGGGGGAAAAAAAAAATATTACCGTATTTCCTCGAAATGCCGCCGGGGCGCTAATTAATTTAAAACCTCTTCTCACTCCGGCGCTTACCAAAGGCATGCGGTAAAGGCAAGCATGCGCTAATTATTTTAAAACCTCACTCCGGCACTTACCAAAGGCACGCGGTAAATTTAGGCCTGCGCTTAAAAATGTGAGTGTGATGTAAGGATACCATCATGAAAAATACATTTAGTAAAAAACACGTTATTATGGTCTTACCTTTACTTATAAATGAAGTCCATGCGCAGCTCCTCCTGATCAAACGCATCGATAACTTGTTTATAGAAGTCTTCCTTATCTTTCTTCAGTTTTAAAAGTCTCTCTGTCTTGATGGAGATCTTCATTTATTACCTACTGCTTCAATTAAAAGTCCAGTTTAGAAAACTGTTTTATTTTAAGATATGTAATCCTCCGTGTTAAAAGTGCAAGCGAGAGGAAAAAATAAACGATCGCTGCTCACTCTTGCTGCTTGTTGTCACTTCTTCTGCAGCTGAGTAGTCGCAAGAAGGATCACTAGCACCCTCTACCACCAGGAGGCGGGAGTCATTTAATGACTCCTATTTGACACACGCAGCTACAGTATATTAATAAAACATAGCTGCTTACTGTTCTTTTTAGCATATTCAATAGCTTGGACCTTAAATCCTACTGAATAGCTCTTAATCTTCTTCCCTTTGTGCGATTTCAAATTATTGAAATCAGCCTTTTGAAAATGATGACAGGTGAAGTGTCACTCGCGACGTGACGAGTTTGACCCGGTAGAAATTCTAGGCATATGCTAATTATTTTGCGAAACGAGTTCGACCCGGCGGAAATTCTAGACATGTGCTGATAAAAATAATATTTTGCGAAACGAGTTTGACCCAGCAGTAATTCTAGTCAGGCGCATACTTTATAGCCGGGGGCAATTCAAGGAAATACGGTATCCAAAAAAGCCATAAGTATGTGATTGGTGGGTGCGTACCTGTAGGGAGTGCCCGGTAGGGTTGAGGGGGAATCGGAAGGTCTCGTTGAAAGAAGGCTCCCTGTCATGACGACACACTCTGGTTTTCTTCTTGATGATCCTCTTCTGAGTGGCCACGTTGACCACGTACAACTTCACGTACAGGTCTGGAGGGAGGGCATCAAAGTGGACGTCATGGGTGAGCGAGAGTGCAGCCCGTAAAGAGCAGCTCACCCGCGTCCCGGCGCTCATGCTTGCACAAAAACCCACAAATCCACACACAAAAGCGGCGTCTGTTTCGCACCTGGCAGGTGGTCCGGGCTTTTGAACTTGTAAGTGATGTTTCGGCACTGAAGGATCTCCAGGACCAACTGGTCGCCGTCCGTCTTCACCTCCTTCTTGAGGGCCACTTTGATCTCTCCCATCACTTGGGTTTTACCTGCAAGGAGGACAATACACTGTGTATATTAATTAGGACAAAAAAAAAATCAAGTAAAACAAATTCTTGGTTTTCCCGAAATTTCAGGAATTCTGTATTGTAATTTCTCAATTCAACATGTTTACTACTTGAACATTTCGTGACTGATTTTAAAAATTCCAACACCAACTCATTCAGATCATTCAAGTTTTTTTTTTTTACCATTTTGAAAAGTTCCCCCTTTTCCACAAATCCTTAATTTTTCACCTGATTTGAACTGTTCCAACTTAAAAAATATTCAGCCTGTTTGGGAATTGTGGGCTTTTCCTTGACACATTCCCAACATTTCATGATTTCCCAGAAGTCCAGGTTTTCCCGGACATTTTTGCCATTGTAAATGAATTGGCCATTTTTCAAACTTCCACCATTTCCACATTTTTCAATTGATTCAAACCATTCCGCATTAACTCCCACTGCCCTCTAGTCCTTCACTCTCACTTTCCTCATCCACAAATCTTTCATCCTCGCTCAATTTAATGGAGAAATCGTTGCTGCTGGTGGCCATTATTGTAAACAATGTTCAGATGTGAGGAGCTCCACAACCGGTGACGACACGCGCATATTTTCTTCTACTTCCGGTTCAGGCAAGGCTTTTTTTTCAGCGTCCAAAAGTTGCGAACTTTATCGTCGATGTTCTCTACTAAATCCTTTCAGCAAAAATATGGCAATATCGCGAAATAATCAAGTATGACACATAGAATCGAGCTGGTATCCCTGTTTGTATAACAAAATCGCATTTCAGTAGGCCTTTAACGTAGTAATATGTTGAATTGAGAAATGGCATTACGGAATTCCTGGAATTTAGGGAAAACTGGGAATTTTTCCTTTTTATTTTTGTCCCAATTAAGAGGAATGTTTTGATGGTGGAACGGTTGAAATGCGTTGAAAAACGTGGAAGGAGTAGTCGCCAGAAAAAATGATGGAAATAGGGCTTTGGAAAACCAGGAGTTCTGAAAAATCCTGGAATATTTTTAAACTTGGAAAAAGAGTAGTTTGAATTCTCAGGAGGGTGAATTGTGTTGAACATGGAATGGTTTGAATCGGTTGAACAAATGTGGAAAGGGTGGAAGTTTGAACAATGGGAAAAATATCCCGGAAAATCTGGACATCTGGGTAATCTGAAAATTTTTGGAATGTGTCAAGAGAAAGCTCACAATTTCCAACCAAGCTGAATATTTTTTAAGTTGGAACAGTTCGAATCAGGTGAAAAATGTAGGATTTGTTGGAGTTTGAAGGATTTCCCATTGATTTCAATGGGAATTTCTCCCAAAATTGGGAATTTCAGGAAAAACGGGAACTTTTGAAAATGTTAAAAAAAACTTGACTGTTCTGCATGAGTTGGGGTTGGTGTTGGAATTTTTAAAAACGGTCAAGAAATGTTAAAGTAGGAACATGTTGAGTTGAGAAATGGCATTACGGAATTTCGGGAAAACTGGGAATTTTTCCACTTCCCTTTTTGTCCTAATTAGGAGGAATGTTTTGATGGTGGAACGGTTGAAATGCGTTGAAAAACGTGGAAGGAGTTGTTGCCAGAAAAAGGGTGGAAATAAGGCTTTGGAAAACCAGAAATCCTAGAAAACCCTGGAATTTTTTTTTAACTTAAAAAAAATTACTTTGAATTTCCAGGATGGTGAAATGTGTTGAACATTGAATGGTTTTGAATCAGTTGAAAAATGTGGAAATTGTGGAAGTTTGAACAATGGTAAGTTCATTTTGAATGGTAAAAATATCCCGGAAAACCTGGACTTCTGGGAAATCTGAAAATTTTTGGAATGTGTCAAGAGAAAGCTCACAATTTCCAACCAAGCTGAATATTTTTTAAGTTGGAACAGTTCGAATCAGGTGAAAAATGTAGGATTTGTTGGAGTTTGAAGGATTTCCCATTGATTTCAATGGGAATTTCTCCCAAAATTGGGAATTTCAGGAAAAACGGGAACTTTTGAAAATGTTAAAAAAAACTTGACTGTTCTGCATGAGTTGGGGTTGGTGTTGGAATTTTTAAAACCGGTCAAGAAATGTTAAAGTAGGAACATGTTGAGTTGAGAAATGGCATTACGGAATTTCGGGAAAACTGGGAATTTTTCCACTTCCCTTTTTGTCCTAATTAGGAGGAATGTTTTGATGGTGGAACGGTTGAAATGCGTTGAAAAACGTGGAAGGAGTTGTCGCCAGAAAAAGGGTGGAAATAAGGCTTTGGAAAACCAGAAATCCTGGAAAACCCTGGAAATTTTTTTTTAACTTAAAAAAAATTACTTTGAATTTCCAGGATGGTGAAATGTGTTGAACATTGAATGGTTTTGAATCAGTTGAAAAATGTGAAAATGGTGGAAGTTTGAACAATGGCAAGTTCATTTTGAATGGTAAAAATATCCCGGAAAACCTGGACTTCTGGGAAATCTGAACATATTTGGAATTTGTCAAGAGAAAGCCCACAATTTCCAAACAGGCTGAATATTTTTTAAGTTGGAACAGTTCGAATCAGATGAAAAATGTAGGATTTGTGGGAGTTTGAAGAATTTCCCATTGATTTCAATGGGAATTTCTCCCAAAATTGGGAATTTCAGGAAAAGCAGGAACTTTTGAAAATGTTAAAAAAAACTTGACTGTTCTGCATGAGTTGGGGTTGGTGTTGGAATTTTTAAAACCGGTCAAGAAATGTTAAAGTAGGAACATGTTGAGTTGAGAAATGGCATTACGGAATTTCGGGAAAACTGGGAATTTTTCCACTTCCCTTTTTGTCCTAATTAGGAGGAATGTTTTGATGGTGGAACGGTTGAAATGCGTTGAAAAACGTGGAAGGAGTTGTCGCCAGAAAAAGGGTGGAAATAAGGCTTTGGAAAACCAGAAATCCTGGAAAATCCTGGAATTTTTTTTTTAACTTAAAAAAAATCACTTTGAATTTCCAGGATGGTGAAATGTGTTGAACATTGAATGGTTTTGAATCAGTTGAAAAATGTGGAAATGGTGGAAGTTTGAACAATGGCAAGTTCATTTTGAATGGTAAAAATATCCCGGAAAACCTGGCCTTCTGGGAAATCTGAACATATTTGGACTTTGTCAAGAGAAAGCCCACAATTTCCAAACAGGCTGAATATTTTTTAAGTTGGAACAGTTCGAATCAGATGAAAAATGTAGGATTTGTGGGAGTTTGAAGAATTTCCCATTGATTTCAATGGGAATTTCTCCCAAAATTGGGAATTTCAGGAAAAGCAGGAACTTTTGAAAATGTTAAAAAAAAACTTGAATGTTCTGAATGAGTTGGGGTTGGTGTTTGGAATTTTTATAACCGGTCAAAAAAAGTTAAAGTAGGAACATGTTGAATTGAGAAATGGCATCACGGAATTTCGGGAAAACCGGAAATTTTTCCACTTCACTTTTTGTCCTAATTAGGAGGAATGTTTTGATGGTGAAATGGTTGAAATGCGTTGAAAAACGTGGAAGGAGTAGTCGCCAAAAATTAGGGAAATAGGGCTTTGGAAAACCAGGAATTCTGGAAAATCCTGGAATTATTTTTTAACTTAAAAAAAATTACTTTGAATTTCCAGGATAGTGAAATGTGTTGAACATTGAATGGTTTGAATCGGTTGGAAAATGTGGAAATGGTGGAAGTTTGAACAATGGCAAGTTCATTTTGAATGGGAAAAATATCCCGGAAATCCTGGACTTCTAGGAAATCCGAATTTTTTGGGAATTTGTCAAGAGAAAGCCCACAATTTCCAACCAGGCTGAATATTTTTTAATTTGGAACAGTTCAAATCAGATGAAAAATGTGGGATTTGTGGGAGTTTGAAGAATTTCCCATTTATTTCAATGGGAAATTCTCCCAAAATTCGGAATTTCAGGAAAAACGGGAACTTTTGAAAATGTTAAAAAAAACTTGAATGTTCTGAATGAGTTGGGGTTGGTGTTGGAATTTTTAAAACCGGTCAAGAAATGTTAAAGTAGGAACATGTTGAATTGAGAAATGGCATCACGGAATTTCGGGAAGACCGGGAATTCTTCCACTTCACTTTTTGTCCTAATTAGGAGGAATGTTTTGATGGTGAAACGGTTGAAATGCGTTGAAAAAGTAGTCACCAGAAAGAAGGGTGGAAATAGGGCTTTGAAAAACCAGGAATTCTGAAAAATCCTGGAATTATTTTTTAACTTAAAAAAAAATTAATTTGAATTTCCAGGATGGTGAAATGTGTTGAACATTGAATGGTTTGAATCGGTTGAAAAATGTGGAAATGGTGGAAGTTTGAACAATGGAAAATTAATTTTGAATGGGAAAAGTGTCCCGAAAAACCTGAACTTCTGGGTAATCTGAACATTTTTGGAATTTGTCAAGAGAAAGCCCACAATTTCCAACCAGGCTGAATATTTTTTTAATTTGGAACAGTTCAAATCAGATGAAAAATGTGGGATTTGTGGTAGTTTGAAGAATTTCCCATTGATTTCAATGGGAATTTCTCCCAAAATTGGGAATTTCAGGAAAAACGGGAACTTTTGAAAATGTAAAAAAAAATATTGAATGTTCAGAATGAGTTGGGGTTGATGTTGGAATTTTTTAAATCAGTCAAGAAATGTTAAAGTAGGAACATGTTGAGTTGAGTAAAGGCATTCCAGAATTTCGGGAAAACCGGAAATTTTTCCACTTCACTTTTTGTCCTAATTAAGAGGGATGTTTTGATGGTGGAACAGTTGAAATGTGTTGAAAAACATGGAAGGAGTAGTCGCCAGAAAAAAGGGTGGAATTAGGGCTTTGAAAAAACAGGAATTCTGGAAAATCCTGGAATTATTTTTCAACTTAAAAAAAATTACTTTGAATTTCCAGGATGGTGAAATGTGTTGAACATTGAATGGTTTGAATCGGTTGAAAAATGTGGAAATGGCAGAAGTTTGAACAATGGAAAATTCATTTTGAATGGGAAAAGTGTCCCGGAAAACCTGGACATCTGGGAAATCGGGAATTTTTGGGAATTTCACAAAGGAAAGCCCACAATTCTAAAACGGGCTGAATATTTTTTAAATCGGAACAGTTCGAATCAGATGAAAAATGTGGGATTTGTGGAACTTTGAAGAATGTCCTATTGATTTCAATGGAAATTTCCCCCCATAATTGGGAATTTCGGGAAAAACGTGAAATTTTGAAAATGGTATTTCACTTGAATGTTCTGAATGAGTTGGGGTTGGTGTTGGAATTTTTAAAATCAGTCAAGAAATGCTACAGTAGTAAACATTTTTATTGAGAAATGGCATTACGGAATTCCTGGAATTTTGGGAAAACAGGGAATTTTTACACTTCATTTTTTGTCTTCGTTAAGAAAAAATTTTTGATGGTGAAACCGTTGAAATGTGTTGAAAAACGTGGAAGGAGTAGTCGGCAGAAAAAAGGTTGGAAATCGGGCTTTGGAAAACCAGGAATTCTGGAAAATCATGGAATTTTTGGAACTTGGAAAGAGAATAGTTAGAATTTCCAGGATGGTGAAATCTGTTGAACGTGGAATGGTTTGAATCGGTTGAAAAATGTGGAAATGGTGGAAGTTTGAAAAATGACCAATTCATTTTGAATGGGAAAAATGTCCCAGAAAACCCGGGATTCTGGGAAATCTGGAAATGTTTGTAATGTATCAAGGGAAAGCCCGCGATTCTCGAATAGGCTGAACTGTTTGAAGTTGGAACGGTTTGAATCGGGTGATAAATGTGGAAGGTAGAACGTGCCAAAATCCGGAGAAAAAGAAGAAGTTGAATAATAAAAACATGAATTTTGGTGTAGAAAACCATGTTTGAATGTTTTGGAGCATTCACAATATTAGGTCAAGGTTTCTTTATGTTACAACAATTATGTATACGTTATCACACAACTTTTATGCTTAAATGCCGTTGTTACAGTTATTATCTATCTATTTTCTGCTTCGTGCAGGGGCACACAACTTGTTATCTTCCACGGCATATGAGGGGTGGCCTCGCCGCAGATGTTTTCTTTGTTTTAGCCCGCTAACAGCCAAGGACTTCAAGTACCTCATCGAAGATAAGACGACAGCCCGCAAAGAAGCAGAGACAAGGCAATCTCAAAGCCCCCAGCACATTCCGTCACGTATTGTGCGTACTGGAGCTACTTTGCACGATATGTGTGACCACTCCCTTTAGAGGCAGCCTCAGTGATGTTAACAAGGGACCTCCCGAATAAATAGAGGCGCGCGTGGGGCTGTACCTTAGAGCGTGGTGGGAGACTGTACCTAAGTGTGCAGCCCCAAACGTTTCTCCTCATCAGCGAAATTCAACTCTGTCTCTGCCTGATTCCTTTCTTCTTGTCTCGTGTAATAAATAGTTTGGTGTTTGAACCTGACACATTAACAATAAAATAGTTGTGCAGACATTTGTAAATCATGCTTGTTGCCACGTGGAAGAAGCAGGTTTTGAGGCATCAAGTACCTCTGCCTCAAGGTAGGGGGCGATATATTGTCAACTTGCAGTTCAATGCCTCAGCAGTACTGGGAGAAGTGGGGGCGCTCAAGCTAGCAGACACAAGGTCTCTCCAGCGGAAACCAGCATTTTTTTTTTTTTTTTACTGTATTTATAACAAACATTGCATTTTTATTAGAGTAAGCCAGCGTTTGCGTGTTTTTTTTTTGTCAGATGCAAAAATATTGTTTCATTTCTTGGAATGAAATTGAATGAAATGAATATTTCTGCCAATATGGAGGATTTTATACTGTATCCAAGATGAAATACTTCTCTAAACTGGACTTTAAGACAAAATGAATGCGGTCATACAAAGTAGGTTTTCATGGAGGATAGCTATTGCTGCTTCAGATAAAAATACAGAAAGGTAATATACACTCACAATACTTGATTTATTTTGTTAAAAGCAAATGGGACCAAAAAGTATTTAATAACAACTTTATCAAATAGTTTTTGGACCCATTTATCATATCATAATATCATTATGATAACGTTTTTATGAAAGCGAAACACTCCCTTTTTTTTTTGTAACTCTAATGTGCAACCTAAATCGACAACGACTAGAGCTGCACATATGAATTTAAGTTAAAAAAAAAAAAAGAATGTATGCCTCACCTGGTGTTTAGTTCACCAGACGTCTATTGTATTGATCGTCACGCAGGCACAGAGTTTTGACAAGTTAAAAAAAAAAAGTTCGGAAAGCAGCGCAACTTTTGATTTATCAAACGAGATTTGTTTGACGCGTTGGTCGTCATCCAAGATTATATCCATTACTTGTTGGTGAGGAGCCACACATTGACATTTTTAAAATGAACAGTTTTTCAGCTGTCAGTTCCTAAAACTTGTGTACGGACCGAATGTATTTGTCGGCTTTTACTAAATTGCTACAGAATTAAAGTTGAAACAATGTCCTAAAAATATAAATCTATTTAATGTTTTACATACAGACATGGTCAAAAGTGTACATACACTTGTAAAGAATGTCATGGCTGTCTTGAGGTTCCAATCATTTCTACAACTCTTATTTTTTTCGGATGGAGTGATTTGAGCACATACTTGTTGGTCACAAAAAAATATTCATGACCACAGAACCTTGCCCCAGAAGGTTTTATCTCTGTCCATGTGATGTCAGATGAAACAAAAAATTGAGCTGTTTGGCCACAATACCCAGCAATATGTTTGGAAGAGAAAAGGCGAGTCCTTTAATCCCAGGAGCACCAAGCCTACCGTCGAGCATGGTGGTGGTAGTATTATGCTCTGGGCCTGCTTTGCTGCAAATGGAACTGGTGTTTTACAGAGAGTAAATGGGATGATGAAAAAGGAGGATTACCTCCAAATTATTCAGGACAAGCTAAAATTATCAGCCCGTAGGTTGGGTCTTGGGCACAGTTGGGTGTTCCAACAGGACAGTGACTCCCAAACACACTTCAAAAGTGGCAAGGGAATGGCTAAATCAGGCTAAAATGAAGGTTTTAGAATGGCCTTCCCAGAGTCTTGACTTAAACGTGTGGACAATGCCGAAGAAACAAGTCATAGTCAGAAAACCAACACATTTAGCTGAACTGCACCAACTGTCCTGAAATTATTGGAGGTAAAACTTATTTTTCATTGTGTAAAGCACCAGTTCCATTGGCAGAAAAACAAGACGTGTGCTTGGGGTCATTGTCCTGTTGGAACACCCAATTGCGCCCAAGACCCAACCCTATGGGGGTGATGATATTAGCTTGTCCTGAAGAATTTGGAGGTAATCCTCAATTTTAGTTGTCCCATTTACTCTCTGTAAAGCACCAGTTCCACTGGCAGAAAAACAAGCCCAGAGCATAATACTACCACCACCATGCATGACGGTAGGTGTGGTGTTCCTGTGATTAAAGGCCTCACCTTTTTTCCTCCAAACATATTGCTGGGTATTGTGGCCAAACAGCTCCATTTTTGTTTCATCTGACATCACATGGACAAAGATGAGACCTTCAGGAGGAAAGTGCTGTGAGGGACCCTTTGAGGTAGTTGTTATTGTGTCCATTTGTACACTCTGTTACATTAACATTGATATTGTACGTGGGGGTTCATAGATAGAAATGTTGTTGAATGGGGTCTGTTGTCTAATGCATGTGTGTGTATATATATATATATATATATATATATATATATATATATATATATATATATATATATATATATATGTGTATATATATATATATATATATATATATATATATATATATATATATATATATATATATATATATATATATATATATACATATATATATATATATATATATATATATATATATATATATATATATATATGTATATATGTATATATATATATATATATATATATATATATATATATATATATATATATATATATATGTATATATGTATATATATATATATATATATATATATATGTATATATGTATATATATATATGTATATATGTATATATATGTATATATATATATACAGTGAGGCAAAAAGTATTTAGTCAGCTACCAATTGTGCAAGTTCTCCCACTTAAAATAATGACCGAGGTCTGTAATTTTCATCATAGGTACACTTCAACTGTGAGAGACAGAATGTGGAAAAAAAAATCCAGGAATTCACAATGTAGGAATTTCAAATAATTTATTTGTTAATTATGGTGGAAAATAAGTATTTGGTCAACCATTCAAAGCTCTCACTGATGGAAGGAGGTTTTGGCTCAAAATCTCACGATACATGGCCCCATTCATTCTTTCCTTAACACGGATCAATCGTCCTGTCCCCTTACCAGAAAAACAGCCCCAAAGCATAATGTTTCCACCACCATGCTTCGCAGTACGTATGGTGTTCTTGGGATGCAACTCAGTATTCTTCTTCCTCCAAACACGACGAGTTGAGTTTTCACCAAAAAGTTCTATTTTGGTTTCATCTGACCACATGATATTCTCCCAATCCTCTGCTGTATCATCCATGTATCCATTTTGTATAAACTCAACTCGTCGTGTTTGGAGGGAGAAGAATACTGAGTTGCATCCCAAGAACACCATACCTACTGTGAAGCATGGGGGTGGAAACATCATGCTTTGGGGCTGTTTTTCTGCTAAGGGGACAGGACGATTAAACCGTGTTAAGGAAAGAATGAATGGAGCCATGTATCGTGAGATTTTGAGCCAAAACCTCCTTCCATCAGTGAGAGCTTTGAATGGTTGACCAAATACTTATTTTCCACCATAATTGACAAATAAATTCTTTAAAATTCCTACAATAAGATTTTTTTTTTTCACATTCTGTCTCTCACAGTTGAAGTGTACCTATGATGAAAATTACAGACCTCTGTCATCATTTTAAGTGGGAGAACTTGCACAATCGGTGGCTGACTAAATACTTTTTTGCCCCACTGTATGTATATATATATATATATATATATATATATATATATATATATATATATATATTTACAGAAAGTGCAAAAGCACATTTGATACAAAAATACAAAGTTAAATAATGCACTTACATGTAAAAAAAAATCACATCCATTTGTGGGTTCAGGTGTGACTTTACTACAACGACGAGATATATAACAGCCCATTGGTGGATTGTTGTTAGTACTGTTGACGCCTGTGAGGTCATGTGGTTCACAGCTGTAGGCTTTGGTCACTTTGGACTCTGTTACACGTTGAAATTAGAGATTGGGGAAGGGCTTCAGAACCGTGACACCTGAGATGCAGAGTAGTTATGGCCGACAACACTGTGATACTCTTGCGTCCTGAGTCATGTCCTCAACTACTCCATGCACCGACAGTGTCTTTATGTGGAGTGGCCAGCAGGTGGTGACGTAGAACAGAGTAGAATGGCAATTTTGGTATGATCGGGTAACAATCTGCATTCCACCCCGAGTGCAGCTGGGATAGGCTCCCCAGAAAAATGGACGGATAACAGTGTTGTCACTCACCTTCATTCTCGGGAGTCCCTAGGTGGTTTTGGTCAGTTCCATTGGGAATTGTAGTTCCACTGTGTCAAACAGGACATTTTACTCACAATACGTTTGAGCACACACACACGAAAAAAAAATAATATCGAAGCGATTTCTTACATCCGTGGCACTTGAAAAATGGCGCTGTCCACCCCGGTCCCTCCTCCTTCACTCGCGTCTAGCCCTCCGTAGGCGTCCCCCACCAGGCTGGGGGCTGACAGGACCACGGACCCTGAGACATCACCCAGCCTGTGTCCTGGTCCTGAGGACACGACAAGAAAAAGGCATCTATTTTATTTCTATCCATTCGGAGCTTTTACTGTGTGTAGATTTTTAACCATTTTAGTTGGTTTTTGGTTTATTGTTACTTTTAAGTGTTTTGGACATTACGTGCTAATGTCCACAACATTGGGTACATCCACACAATTTAATAAGCAAGAGCTGCGTCATGAACTATGCTGAGTTGTAACAAAGTATTCATTCAAGAATGCTATGTTGCAGAATTGTACTTTATCCTACAGTACAAAGGCGGTTCAAATGGCCCCGTTTGTCACAGCTTACTAGACACATGAAACGCGAGAAATTAGGGGGATGCACTATCCACGTTAGCCGGCAGATGGCAACCATAATCATCGGCAGTTACTCGAACGTGTATGACAATCTTCCTGGTAGAGGTGTATCCTTTTGTAGATGACTTAATTTAACGTAAAGAGACTGGTGCACAGACAGTCACCACACGATCCTGGACAGAATCGGGTCAGGGTACAGTGGCATGGAGTCCAAGACGACTGGGAACCCTTTTTTGCTGCAGTCATTGTGGTAGTTCTTAAATCCACCGCCTTACGCCTGCTCCGCCATTGAGGTCATCACCGTACCCCTGGCTAGGGGGCAGTCAGGTACTAGGCCTTTGCCAAGGGCCACCTGGGATACACGATCCTTGACAGAATCGGGTCAGGATACAGTGGCATTGAGTCCAAGACGACTGGGGACGCTTTTCTGCTGCAGTCGTTGTGGTAGTTTTTAAACCTACCGTCTTCTGCCTGCTCCGCCGTTGAGGTCTTCACCGTATCCCTGGCTAGGGGGCAGTCAGGTACTAGGCTTTGCCAAGGGCCACCTGGGTTACACGATTCTTGACATAATCGGGTCAGGGTCCAGTGGCATGGAGTCCAGGACAACTGGGGACCCTTTTCTGCTGCAGCTGTTGTGGAAGTTCTTAAATCTACCGTCCTCCACCTGCTCCGCCATTGAGGTCTACGCCGTATCCCTGGATAGGGGGAAGTCAGGTACTAGGCCTTTGCCAAGGGCCAACTGGAGCACCTGATCCTTGACAGAATAGGGTCAGGTTACGGTGGCATGGAGTCCAAGACGACTGGGGACCGTTTTCTTCTGCAGCTGTTGTGGTAGTTCTTAAATCTACTGTCTTCTGCCTGCTTCGCTGTTGAGGTATTCACCGTATCCCTGGCTAGGGCACAGTCAGGTGCTAGGCTTTTACCAAGTGCCACCTGGGGTACCCGATTCTTGACAGAATCGGGTCAGGGTCCAGTTGCATGGAGTCCAGGACAACCGGGGACCCTTTTCTGCTGTTGTGGTAGTTCTTAAATCTACCGTCCTCCGCCATTGAGGTCTCCGCCGTATCCCTGGATAGGGGGAAGTCAGGTACTAGGCCTTTGCCTAGGGCCACCTGGGGTAACAGTAGTAAAGGGGTTAACCACGGAGTGCCCCAAGACCCCCTTCTTTGTAGGGACAATGTTATGTACGGACGTACTTTGTGGACGCCGTCTCCCTGCTCCACACGCTGTAAGTTTTTGCTGTCGTCCAGCATTCTGTTTTTTGTTTTCTTTGTAACCAGTTCAATTTTACTTTTATTTTGCATAACCGTCCCTATGCGTCAGTGCCTTTTCCGAGCGGGACATGCCTTTTGTTCATTCTTTTTTTGGTTTAAGCGTTACGTACCTTTTACATACCAAAAAGTTTGGAAAACAAAATGAAACTCCACCAAATTGTCTTGCCTTATTTTGAGTTTGTTGTTGTGTGTCGTTCTTTAGTTTATGTCTTGCGCCGTGAATTTGGTGTCCCTTTCTGTTTTGTTGGTGGTTCTCCTGTAGCAGCGTCTTTCCTCCCTTTGAGTTCCATTGCCCGCACCTGCTTTGTTTTCGCAACCAAGACTATTGAAGTTGTGCGTACGCTGTCCTTCTTTGTAGGGACAATGTCATGTACGGACGTACTTTGTGGACGCCGTCTCCACTCCACACGCTGTAAGTTTTTGCTGTCGTCCAGCATTCTGTTTTTAGTTTTATTTGTAGCCACTTCAGTTTTACTTTTATTTTGCAAAGCCATCCCTATGTGTCAGTTCTTTTTCCCAGCTTTACATGCCTTTTGTTCATTTTTTTGGGTTTAAGCGTTACGTACATTTTACATACCAAAAAGGTTGAAAAACAAAATGAAACTCCACCAAGTTGTCATGCCTTATTTTGAGTTTGTTGTTGTTTCCGGTGTGTCGTGCTTTAGTTTGTCTTGCGCTGTGAATTTGGTGACCCTTCCTGTTTTGTTGGTGTTCTCCCTTAGCAGTGTCATGCCTCCTTTTGAGTTCCATTGCCCGCACCTGCTTGGTTTTCGCAATCAAGACTATTGAATTTGCGCGTACGCTATCTTTCTTTGTGGGGACACTGTTGATTGTCATGTCATGTACGGACGTACTTTGTGGATGCCGTCTCCGCTCCACACGCTGTAAGTTTTTGCTGTTGTCCAGCATTCAGTTTTTTGTTTACTTTGTAGCCAGTTCAGTTTTAATTTTGTTTTGCAAGCCATCCCTATGTGTCAGTGCCTTTTCCTAGTGAGACCTGCCTTTTGTTCATTTCTTTGGTTAAGCATTACATGCCTTTTACATACCTAAGGGCACAGAGGTTGAAAAACACTGCTATGGACTATGGTACACATGCACCTATGTTATTATCCCGGTTACTGACATGTTACAGGTATTCATTCAAATTCATTTAATTTGGGCATTATGTAGATTTATATTCTTTAACTATGTTGCCTCACCTTCCCTGGCCACCGCTCTTCTCGCTTTGCTCTCATTGGTGGATTCACAGGTCCACTCATGCGCTGTCTCTTTGACCGCTTCATTCTCTGCCAATTGTCCCCTTTTGCTATGAGGCAGTGGGAATAATGGACCAGGGGAAGGGCTGGGTTGGGTGGGGAGTGTGTTCCATGTCTGTGTGTGTGTGTGTGTGTGTGTGTGTGTGTGTGTGTTTCTTGCTAATGTTTCAGTCCAGTGATTGCATGCAAGCACACACTGCAGTAGAAGCCAGGGACGCTGCTACATCATGCTTTAGAAAGAGCGGACAAGACGCTATAGAACAGGGCTATTCAACCTCGGACTCCTAAACACAGCAGAACATTCTGTCATATCGACAATCTTTGAGTAGCTTCTATTTTAATATACATACAGTTTATTATTTCATTTATGACTATATATCAATGTAATTAGCTTTATGAAAATGGCCCCAGGAACGACTTAGTTGAATAGCCAAGCCCCACAAATTAGTCATGGTTAGTTTGTTTTGTAATAATCCTAAGAACGTAAGGAGTTGCCATCCTAGATTGGTTTCTGTTCTGAAGTCAGG
The DNA here is from genome assembly GCF_033978795.1 of Nerophis ophidion. Lineage (NCBI taxonomy): Eukaryota > Metazoa > Chordata > Actinopteri > Syngnathiformes > Syngnathidae > Nerophis > Nerophis ophidion. The sequence continues at coordinate 10,240,460 of NC_084622.1, forward strand.
GGGTCACCACGGGGGTGGTTTATGTTGTTTTTGAAGAAGAAACCATTTTCTTAGGATCGGCACATGCACATTTTTATGAGAGGTTTAGTATTTATACGGTGGTACCTCAACTTAACCCTGTAACACCCCTTGTTGTAATTGCTGTTGTTGTTTTTTTACCACATCTACATAGTCATTAGGTTCTATTGTTCAGTCTCACAAGGCTATCGGATCGTACATTTGTTTATACGTCACACCTTCTGTCCATGAACTCACACAACCTCTCAAGGTTTCCTTCAAACAACATCTATTTGTTTCATTGGACTAGATTCATCCATCCATCCATCTTGGCTTCCTACTGGTCGGATGTGCCCTAAACACCTCCCTCGGGAGGCACTCGGGTGGCATCCTGAGCAGATGCCCAAACCACCTCATCTGGCTCCTCTCGATGTGGAGGAGCAGCGGCTTTATTTTGAGCTCCTCCCGGATGCCAGAACTTCTCTAAGGGAGAGCACCGCCACCCGGCAGAGGAAGCTCATTTCGGCCGCTTGTACCCGTGATCTTGTCCTTTCGGTCATATCCCAAAGCTCATGACCATAGGTGAGGATGGGAACGTAGATCGACCGGTAAATTGAGAGCTTTGCCTCCCGGCTCAGCTCCTTCTTCACCATAACGGATCGATACAGCGTCCGCATTACTGAAGACGCCACACCGATCCGTCTGTCGACCTCACGATCCACTCTTCCCTCACTCGTGAACAAGACTCCGAGCTACATGAACTCCTCCACTTGGGGAAAGATCTCCTCTCCAACCCGGAGATGGCACTCCACCCTTTTCCGGGCAAGAACCATGGACTCGGACTTGGAGGTGCTGATTGTCATCGCAGTCGCTTCACACTCGGCTGCGATCCGATCCAGTGAGAGCTGAAGATCCTGGTTGGACAAAACTATCAGAACCACAACATCTGCAAAAAGCAGAAACCTAATTCTGCATCCACCAAACCGGATCCCCTCAACGTCTTGACTGCGCCGAGAAATTCGGTCCATAAAAATTATGAACATAATCGGTGACAAGGGACAGCCTTGGCGGAGTCCAACCCTCACAGGAAACGTGTCCAACTTACTGCCGGCATGCGGACCAAGGTCTGACACTGATTGTACAGGGAGCGGACCGCCACAATCAGACAGTCCGATACCCCATACTCTCTGAGCACTCCCCACAGGACTTCCCAAGGGACACGGTTGAATGCCTTCTCCAAGTCCACAAAGCACATGTAGACTGGTTGGGCAAACTCCCAACATTGTGTTCTGGTCAAATTTAAATGATTTAAAGAGTGTCTAAAGATAAGAGTTGTCTATTGGCTGAAGCTGACTGAATGGTTATACTTAAACACTTTTAAATCTCAACAGAGCATTTGAAGGAGCTTCAGTTAACGGTTTCACTTATCTCGTCATTTTAATGTGTAACGTGAATGTTATTTTACTTGTAACTTTGCTGCCTTTTGGCCAGGACTCCCTTGAAAAAGAGTTTTTTTTAACTTTTATCTCAATGGGATTTTATTTCCTGGTTAAATAAATAAATACATAATTGTTGTGCTTTAAGTTGCGGGCTACAAGCGTCCTGGACGTTAGTTGGCGTAGCAAATGTCAATGTCAACCCCGTGAGGTCAACACATCCCGTCTTATTCGCGAGCATTAGCTTGTAGCCCGAAAGCGCCATGACATTGGGAAAGGAATAAATGAGAGTGAAGGACCTTGCCAAGAAAAAGAAGTTGATTTAAATAGTCTGCGGCATCCAAAAGCAGCCACCAGAGATCCATTTATCCATGAAAATATGGAGAAGCTGCCGGACGGATATGTTGTAAAAGTATTCTCTTTGAGGTACAAACCTCGTTTCCATATGAGTTGGGAAATTGTGTTAGATGTAAATATAAACGGAATACAATGATTTGCAAATCATTTTCAACCCATATTCAATTAAATATGCTACAAAGACAACATATTTGATGTTCAAACTAATATATATATATATATATGTATATAAAAATATGACAAAAAGAAGTTGGGAAAGGTGGCAATAAATACTGATAAAGTTGAGGAATGCTCATCAAACACTTATTTGGACCACCCCACAGGTGTGCAGGCGTGCAGGCTGATTGGGAACAGGTGGCTGCCGTGATTGAGTATAAAAACAGCTTCCCAAAAAATGCTCAGTCTTTCACAAGAAAGGATGTCCACAACTGCGTGAGCAAATAGTCAAACAGTTTAAGAACAGCGTTTCTGAAAGTGCAATTGCAAGAAATTTAGGGATTTCAACATTTACGGTCCATAATATCATCAAAAGGTTCGGAGAATTTGGAGAAATCACTCCACGTAAGCGGCATGGCTGGAAACCAACATTGAATGACCGTGACCTTCGATCCCACAGACGGCACTGTATCAAAAACCGACATCAATCTCTAAAGGATATCACCACATGGGCTCAGAAAACCACTGTCACTAAATACAGTGGGTCGCTACATCTGTAAGTGCAAGTTAAATCTCTACTATGCAAAGTGAAAGCCATATATCAACAACATCCAGAAACACCGCTGGCTTTCTAGATGGCTTCCCAACTATTATTGCATTACTTACTGTAATATCTACTGTAGTAGTACGGTATATTGTATTTGTCGTGTTTACTTCTTACTTAAAGGTGTTTAAAAGGCATGTCACATGTTAGAAGTGAGATTTTGGGTGTTTTGAGTTTACAGCTTCGTCACAGTACCAATTAAGCTCGTAAGTTGAGGTACTACTGTTACTTAGATTCCAGCTTCATTCCACATAAAAGATGTAGACAAAGCAAATGTTTTTTGTTATACTACTATTTAAAGTTAAAGTGTTTTACATCCTAATTGAATTAACTAATAAAGGGGATATTAAAGTTGCACTTTTACGGTTCCATCTCAGAAATAGCAAGATGGCATGCACAGGGAAGAGTAGATCAGGGAAGCAAGTGGGAGGTTAGTGCATCGAAGGATCGGGCAGGGATTTACTTGGTTGCAGGCGGGACTGTTGCACGGCAGCCTCGGCGGCGGCAATGGCTATCCCGGCGTCCTCCAGGTGGGCCTGGGTGACGCTGCTTTTGCTTTGGCTTCGAGACGGCCCGTGGGAGCGTAGCTGGCCGTCTGAGGAGGACTTGGAGCTGCTTGGGCTGCTGTGGGATTTTTCCAGAGGCAACGTCTGGCAGTCTGTGGGAAAAGTTGCATCAGGGAACACCTTGTAAATGCATCGGTGGCCGTTTGTAAACAAGATAGAGAAAACCTATGGATAATTGGGACCGTCAAAACCAACGAGTTAACTCCCGTGATTGATCACAAAACATTACGTTTTTTGGACTAAAAGGCGCACTTAATATCCATTCATTTTCTCAAAACTTCACAGTGCGCCATAAAACCCGGCGTGCCTAATGCACGGAATCATTTTGGTTTTGCTTACCGACCTACGAGCTATTTTATTTGGTACATGGTGTAATGATAAGGGTGACCAGTAGATGGCAGTCACACATAAGAGATACGTGTTGACTGCAATATAAAGTTACATTTTAAAGTACCAATGATAGTCACACACACACCAGGTGTGGCGAAAATTTTCTCTGCATTTGACCCATCCCCTTGTTAACCCCCTGGGAGGTGAGGGGAGCAGTGAGCAGCAGCTGTGATTTAACCCCCAATTCCAACCCTTGATGCTCAGTGCTCAGCAGGGAGGTCGTGGGTCCCATGTTTATAGTCTTTGGTATGACTCGGCTGGGGTTTGAACTCACAACCTACCAGGCCACTGAGTAGGTTAATATGATGGCATTCACACATAAGAGATACTGTATGTGTGTTCTGCAATATGACTCAAGTAAACAACACCACAATTGTATATGTTCCATTGATAATATAGAGCGGTATAGCTCGGTTGGTAGAGCGGCCGTGCCAGCAACTTGAGGGTTGCAGGTTCGATCCCCACTTCCGCCATTCTAGTCAATGCCGTTGTGTCCTTGGGCAAGACACTTTACCCACCTGCTCCCAGTGCCACCCACACTGGTTTAAATGTAATTTAGATATTGGGTTTCACTATGTAAAGCGCTTTGAGTCACTAGAGAAAAGCGCTATGTAAATATAATTCACTTCACTTCACATTACACACGGCGCTCAAAAATCTATTAGAACGTTTTCGTATGACTTTGGTAAGCTATGAATCCTTACCGCTTAATGGATTGTACTGTGCTTCAATATTCAAGTATTATTATGGTGTGTATGAGGTAAGACATTATCTGGCGTTCTGTTTGGCAATATTATGCAAAAGCAACTTTTCTTAACGCCTGGTACCGGCTGATCTGTGTTATGGATCTGCATGAGTTATGAAAATGTGCTCGCCTCCCTCCACCTTTGTAGTTTTTGGCAGCCCGGTATTTGATAAGCTTATTCTTCTTCTTTATCTTCTTGTTATGGGACATTCATCCTCCTTTACACTATAAAGTAGTGTAAGTAGTGTGTTCTTACTTATATCTGTCAGGAAACTCGCCATGGAAGCGCTAAAACATACCGGTGTAGTGAGTTTACATTTTTCACCCAAGGAACTTTAGTTATTAGAGAGTTCCGGTGAAACGGTTTTTCACGATTTAAGTAAAGTCTGAATGTTATTAAAACAGTTGGATCCATATTTTCACACATCTTACACTCACGTCCTTGCACGCTACACCGCTACAACAAAGAAGACGGGGAGAAGACGCTGTCGAAAGTGAGGCATGTAAATAAGACCGCCCACAAACGGCGCATCCTGAAGCGACTGTCAGAAATTGACTTAAAGATGATCTGCAAAACATCATCTATGCAACATTTTAACCAAATGGTCTATGGTCCGGAAAATACGGTTTATTTGCAGATTAATCACACCATTTAGTTTACGGTTACCTGAAAGGCGACGCAGTTTGTTATATGGTCAGTGATCGGATCAGTGCAAAGATGAGTGAGAATACACTGACTGGTAAGATACATTTCACTTCAAAATACAACAAGATGGGAACTTTAGATAAAACTGTTAGAAAGTTTTGAGCAAATAAATTACGTGCATTCAATTGAAATATTAACAAATGGTTCCTGTTTGACAATCTGACACTAAAATTGTTTTTGTGTCCAAATATTGGTGTCTTTTTCTAATTGAAATTTACATATTTTTCTGCAATGAATCATGATATAATCTTAATGCAAAATGTGTGATTAACCTCTTTGAAAAATGTAATCGTTTAAGAGAACTCATTTTTATGTACTTCGACTGGAATTTGTATTTCGCTTCAAAATGTTGTGAACCAACAGAATTGTATTTTCGGTCCCAACTTGTAGTCTGGCATACCCTGGCCAAAAGTAACAGTTCTCAAACTGTTTTCACCTAAAAAAAACCTTGGCTCTCCAAGTAGCATAACGACCAACATTCACACTAAGTATGCATTTAAAAAAAGGCAGTGGTTTTATATTTCAAGTACATTTAAAATTGTTGGCTACTGTAACATTAAACACAGTTCGAACAGTAACACTGTGTTTGAATATGTGTAACTAAAAGATTAAACATTAATTGATGGAACAATCACAGTTTGAGGATCACTGGTTTAGCCATCCGGAATCAAAGATAAGTGAAATTACAAGTGGAACTTCCAGTCCAAGAATAGGAAAATATTACTGGTATTTTGTAAATGAATGAATGAAAATAAATGTGGTTAATATTATCCCAGCTTGATTCATTCGATTCAACATTGTCCCAATGCAGTTAGAGCTAGCATACCCGTTCTCCTACCTTTGGATGGATCAGGGAAGATTCCATGGCTTCTGCTCTTGATTACAGAGTTTTTAGGCGAATCGTAACTCCCTTCTCCCTGTTCTGCTCCTTGCCCCGGCCCCATCCCGGGCCCTGATAGATGGCCCTGGCCCGGGGAGTGTCCTTGACCGTGTCCCTGAGTGGATCCAGACCCAGGTGGTCCTTGAGCTCCATGGTGGACCCTGCTGTGCTCAATGCTCTCGCTCTGCTCCTTCAATGGCAGCCAGCGAGGCGTGTTGTCTAACTGGGCCGTGTTTGACAAGTCAATCAACACCTGAGACGCGAGAAAACAGGCAGCATGAGGCTGGAAAAAAAACTGTCGACATGAGGCCTTGACTCCAAGAGCACTCACTTCTCCAAGAAAGTCGTTGGATGACGATCTGTCGTAATCCCACACGGTCACCTCCAGGGTCTTTTTCTTCAGCTGAAATGAAGAGAAAGACGACAATTGGAGAAATGATTGCCTTTGTGTTCTGGTATATTTCTGATGGTGTCCCTCGCCCCAGGACAGAGTGACTGTGTGATGGGTGATGAGCCAAGAATACGCCAACAAGGAATCATCGAACAAAAAGCCTTATTTGTTTCAGTCAGCCTTAGACTGGAACTGCAGCTTCCAGGAGAAAGTGTATGGGCCTGATTACTCTCCTCATGTCCTCTCTCCCGGCTGTCCTTAAATACCTTTTACACGAAGACACAGACCGTATTTATCGGATTTTAAGTCGCAGTTTTTTTCATAGTTTGGCCGGGGGTGCGACATATACTCCGGAGCGACATATGTGTGAAATTATTAACACATTAACATAAAATATCAAATAACATTATTTATCAAATTTGCGGAAGAGACGAAGAAATGTCAGCAATCGTCACACACACGTCAACCAATAAGAGTTTGGCGGGGGAGGGTCATGGCAGAAGTGTATTGTGGGTAATGGGATGCCAACTGCTATATACTATATGCTACTGCCTGAGCTATTAAAACGGTAACTTATAAAAACTGAAAACGGCTGAACAAAAATGGCACCGAAAAGGAAATCATGTACTGCAGATTACAAGCTCGACGTAGTAAAATATGCAGCAGAAAATGACAAGAGGAAGCGGCGCATACCTTTGGAGTTGGCAGAGTTGTTTAGAAGCGACATTGAGGAAGAAGATTTCAGGGGATTTATCGATTAGGAGTGACAGATTATTTGGTAAACGTTAGGGGTGTAACGGTACGTGTATTTGTATTGAACCGCTTCGGTACGGGGGTTTCGGTTCGGTACGAGGGTGTATCGAACGAGTTTGTATTCTAAAATCTTAACAAGCTGCTCTGCTTTCTGCCTCTGTCCGAGCAGTGAGCACCCAGCATTGTCCCGCCCACACAACCATCTGATTGGTTACATACAAAGCCAATCAGCAGTGCGTATTCAGAGCGATGTAACAGCCAATCAGCAGTCCGTATTCAGAATGCATGTTGTAAATGCTTTATTGTCGAGCAGACATGTGTTTAGCAGTTGACATTGTACACTCCCCAAATTATAAAAAAAAACACTTTCCAGTCACAACTATTACAAACATCAGTATGAGCCCGTTGACATTTTAGAAACTTAAACTGCAGTTCAGCTCGTTCACAGTTCTGGCTTGAGGTGATGTGAAGGCTAACTAGCTTTTAGCGTTATGTTAGCTCATTTTACTGTGTGTGCGTGTGTGTGCGTGCGTGCGTGTGTGTGTGCGTGTGTTATGGGCATCAAAGCCCTGTCTGTCTGTTATTTCACATGAACTAACATGAACTCCATAGATTTCTGGGATGAATAGTCTCTCTTATTGCTATTGTACTATTTTTCAGCTATAGTTACATGAATCATTAGTAATGTAGCAGCCTAGTTTTGAAAGGCAGGGTCCCTGCTATCACATGTTGACAAAAATATAACATTTACATAATACATGTAAATTATAGGCTTCCCAAATGCTGTAATCAATTAAGCATGATGAGTTGACTTGAAACTGTTTAATGTTGCACGTTTTATATGTAGAAGAAAAGTTTTGTCATTTTATTTAATCAAAGCAACAAATTGAGGCAGTTTAATGTGGATTAACGTGGGCAGAATTATTATAGTGTTCCCAATGTTTAAGGGATAAAACCATTGTTTACAAATTTGGTACATAAATACCCCCAAAAATTATATTTGTTTGTTTTCTTACTGTACCGAAAATTAACCGAACTGTGACCTCTAAACCGAGGTACGTACCGAACCGAAATGTTTGTGTACCGTTACACCCCTAGTAAACGTATACCATGTTCTATTTGTTATAGTTATTTGAATGACTCTTACCATAATATGTTACGTTAACATACCAGGCACCTTCTCCCTTGGTTATTTATGCCTCATATAACGTACACTTATTCAGCCTGTTGTTCACTATTCTTTATTTATTTTAAATTGCCTTTCAAATGTCTATTCTTGGTGTTGGATTTTATCAAATACATTTCCCCCCAAAATGCGACTTATAGTCCAGTGCGACGTATATGTGTTTTTTTCCTTCTTTATTATGCATTTTCGGCCAGTGCGACGTATACTCCGGAGCGACATATAATCCGAAAAATACGGTACTCTTTGTAGTTCTAGCCTTGGGACCGGCCAGTTTGGACAACAGCCAGTTTGTTTGTACAAATGCAGACAACACCATGGCATTGTCACTTTGCTAAATGGAGTCTGTTCACCTCGAACCCCTGATCTCTACTCCTACCGGTGGGGGCTCTTATCAGATGTCGTTATTGTGTTTATACTTCTTCCGAAAATCCAACTGCTGCTATCCTCTAAGTTCCCCAATGCCCTGGGGGCAGGTGCCACCAGTCTTTGGATGAGCTGTGACCGACATCTGCAACTGAAGCTATCTATGTGCATGATTCCTTAATAGAATAATCCCGTAAAATATTCTGTGACCAAATACAAATGCATGCTAGTTAAAAATTGTATAAGAAAAGTGTACACGATATAATTTACCACAGTGTTTTTCCATAAGTGTATAAATTATGTTTGTAGGCTTGTGTGAGCATGGTAGAGAAGTCCTCTGTGGGTCATGCGTCAATAAATGCAAACGGCAGGGCGCTAATGCAATACGCAAGGATGTACAGAAGATTTGCATGATGTCAATACATGCCTGCATCTGTGTGAGTGTGTGCAGAACGTGATGAAAGGAGCACTTTAGAGTCCGTGCGGTCTTTGTGAGAAAGCAGTGAGGTGTGATTAAAAAGGAGGACGTCCCATAGGGGCTGGCTAAAAGTTAGAAATGGTATTCACAGAGTGCAGACCTTTGCCTCCAAGTCATGTTTCCAAACAGAAAATAATGAAAATGTCCACATCTGCCTTTAAATTTCATCCATGGTCCATGTACTGTTGTTGCTGCCTTCCATGTGATTATTAAAACAATTAGACCTTTGATAATGCATTGTTTAATAACATAGCCCAATGTAGACTATCCTTAGGGTTCACACCACTTGGCAAGAAGTTGAAACAACATTTTAATGTTATGTTGAAATTGTCTAACGTTTTTGCTTCGGGTGTTTGGTAAACCACCAAATAAAAGAAAGCAGAGGTGAGTGAAACCTAACAGAGTTAAAGAGGAACATTATCACCAGACCTATGTAAGCGTCAATATATACCTTGATGTTGCAGAAAAAAGACCATATGTTTTTTTAACCGATTTCCGAGCTCTAAAAGGGTGAATTTGGCAATTGAAACGCCTTTCAATTGTTCACTGTCGGAGCAATGACCGTTCACCCGTGACGTCACGACAGGAAGCAATCCGCCATTTTCTCAAACACTTTACACACACCAAGTCAAATCAGCTCTGTTATTTTCAGTTTTTTCGACTGTTTTCCGTACCTTGGAGACTTCATGCCTCGTCGGTGTGTTGTCGGAGGGTGTAACAACACGAACAGGGACGGATTCAAGTCAGCCATATCAATGGTCACGGCATGCTAATCGATGCTAACATAACACAGAGATGTGTTGATATCCTGCGACACTCAAAGCAGATGCATTTCCAATGATAAAGTCACCAAAATCACAAAAGTGAGTTTTGTTGATGTTATTGACTTATGTGCTAATCAGACATATTTGTGCACTGCATGACTACAAGCTAATCGATGCTAACATGCTATTTAGGCTATCTGTATGTACATATTGCATCATTATGTCTCATTTGTAGCTATATTTGCATCCAGCCTTTCCCTCCACCCATATTTAATGCCAAACAAACACATACCAATCGACGGATTCAAGTTGCACCAGTTGTCAAAAGATGCAATCGTTGGTTAGAGGGCGATCGCCGAATTCGTCCTCGTTGCCGTTGTCTGTCGTGATATGGCTCAATAGCTTCAGTTTTTTCTTCAACTTTGTTTTCGCTATCTGCCTCCACACTCCAACCATCCGTTTCAACACATGCGTAATCTGTTGAATCGCTGAAGCCGCTGAAATCCGAGTCTGAATCCGAGCTAATGTCGTTATATCTTTCTGTTCTATCCGCCATGTTTGTTTATATTGGCATCACGCAGTGACGTCACAGGAAAATGGACGGGTGGATATAGCGATGGTGAAAATCAGGCACTTTGAAGCAGTTTTTCGGCATATTGCGTGATGTGTAAAATTTAGAAAAAAACTTTGAAAAATAAAATAAGCCACCGGGAACTGATTTTTATCGGTTTTAACCCCTCTGAAATTGTGATAATGTTCCCCTTTAAGCTTTTACCAAAGGCAGCAATCATATATGAGGCTTTCAATACACAACGACATCGAAAGTTATATTTTGCGAAAGACGGGGAAAAAGCACGCACACTCGTAAACAGCCCGTGCAACAACAAACATGACGGTAGACGCAAAGATAAATCATAAAATGCAACCTTACCCGGGCAAAAACTATGCATATTTGTGTGTCCGTCGTTCAAGTTCATCTTTGATACCGATGACTGACTTAAAGGGGAACATTATCACCAGACCTATGTAAGCGTCAATATACACCTGGGTGGTGCAGAAAAAAGACCGTACGTTTTTTTAACCAATTTCCGAACTCTAAATGGGTGAATTTTGACGTATTAAATGCCTTTCTGTTTATCTCTCTGGAGGGGATGACGTCATTACGTGACGTCGCCGAGGTAATACAGCCGCCATTTTCATTTTCAACACATTGTAAACATTGGGTCTCAGCTCTGTTATTTTCTGCTTTTTCGACTATTTTTTGGAACCTTGGAGACATCATGCCTCGACGGTGTGTTGTCGGAGGGTGTAACAACACTAACAGGGAGGGATTCAAGCTGCACCACTGGCCCGAAGATGCGAAAGTGTCTGCCGACAGACCCCCATTGAATGTACCAAAGTGGCTCCACATTTTACCGGCGATGACAGACATGGCACAGAGATGTATGGATAACCTGCAGATGCATTTGCAATGATAAAGTCAACTAAATCACAAAGGTGAGTTTTGTTGATGTTGACTTATGTGCTAATCAGTCATATTTAGTCGCGGCGTGACTGCCAGCTAATCGATGCTAACATGCTACGCTAATCGACGCTAACATGCTATTTACCGGCGGTGCTAAAGCAGACATGGCACAGAGATGTATGGATAACCTGCAGATGCATTTGCAACGATAAAGTCAACGAAATCACAAAGGTGAGTTTTGTTGATGTTGACTGCCAGCTAATCGATGCTAACATGCTATTTACCGGCGGTGCTAAAGCAGACATGGCACAGAGATGTATGGATAACCTGCTGATGCATTTGCAACTATATTACGTTTCCTTCCACCCACATTTAATGCGAAAAAGACACTTACCAATCGACGGATTTAAGTTGCTCCAGTGTCACAAGATGCGAAAGTCCTGATCGTTTGGTCCGCACATTTTACCGGCGATGCTAACGCAGCTATTTGGCCATGCTATGGGTATGAATAGCGTCAATAGCTATTCACTCAATAGCTTCAGTTTCTTCTTCAATACTTTCATACTCCAACCATCCGTTTCAATACATGCGTAATCTGTTGAATCGCTTAAGCCGCTGAAATCCGAGTCTGAATCCAAGCTAATGTCGCTATATCTTGCTGTGGTATTCGCAATTGTTTGTTTACATTGGGAGCACTGTGTGACGTCACAGGGAAATGGATAGTCGCATCGCAAATAGCGAAAATCAAGCACTTTAAATTTTTTTTTAGGGATATTCCGAGACCAGTAAAATTTCGAAAAAAAAATTCAAAAAATACAACAAGCCACTGGGAACTGATTTTTATTGTTTTCAACCCTTTTGAAATTGTGATAATGTTCACCTTTAAGGGTTTTGATTGATTGAATGATTGATTGAGACTTTTCTTAGTATATTGCACAGTACGGTAGATATTCCGTACAATTCACCACTATTATTGTTTTTAACCCTTTTGAAATTGTGATAACGTTCCCCTTTAAGGGTTTTGATTGATTGATTGATTGAGACGTTTATTAGTATATTGCACAGTACGGTAGGTATTCCGTACAATTGACCACTAAATGGTAACACCCAAATTAATTTTCCAACTTGTTTAAGTCGGGGTCCACGTTAAAAGCAAGTACCAAAACTATGGCGTCTGATAGCATTATTTTTTTAGTGATGTTCGTTTTTTTCAACTTCTTGCAACATGCGTTTTCTCGGGTCCAGATCATTCTAGCCTCTCCTAGAAAATAGGTCCTGTTGTCAAGATCTCACTTTTATACTGGCCAGAAAATGAGGCACATATTATTGCGTAGGCAGTTTTAGTAGATCGTTTGCAACACGCCCACAAATAGCACAAACAATTGTATAGTTTGCCCACGCTATTGAAAACTTGTTATTTGGGATCTTAGTGAATAAGGTCCCGCGTTTTCTTATCTATAAACAATAGAACTCTTTGATCTACGTTTGTTTTGGACTTGATAAGTGTTTTTAGGAGGATATGAGAGGTGACTAAAACAGGCCCAGACCCTCGTAGGCGTAGGTAGTTTGTTTTTTTGTCACCAACATGCACTCCATAAATTTTATATAAACACACACACAGACCAACAGCTACGGTGAGACCTGAAGCGACATATTCCACAAAAGTGGTGGACGACTGAATGCATAGAACATGTTAAATCACATGAGACCAAACAGCTAGACAACTTAATGGTCTTGTTTATGGGCCCCTTGACAGTGCTTAGGACTCAGAATAGCCTGTTTTCGTAAGCATTTCTCAATGTTGCATTGTAAAGCCAAATTTCTACAGACTGAGAGACCACCAAATATCCCCAAATTGACTCTTGTGGGGATATAGAGGTTTTATGTCGGCATGAAGCCTACATGATGATTATAGTCATGCTTTTCTCAGCAATCAGGGTTTAGCATAGGATAAATAAAAATTGTTACCAAAAAAAGCTTAATAATCCATTTATTTTCGATACCCTCTGTCCTCAGAGGGGCACGAACTTTGGGTGAGGCGGGGTTCACCCTTGACTGGTTGCCAGCCGATCCCAGGCCATAGGTTCACACAACTATCCACACTCACATGAACGCCCATAGACAATTGATAGTATCCAAATCCCTTAACATGCATTTTTTGGGGTATATGGAAATAAGCCACAGCACCCAGAGAAAAAACAGGGAACGTGGAACCGCCACACAAAGATGCCCAAATAAAGATTTGAGTCCTCGATCTCCTGACTGTGAGACCAACATGCTAAACCACCACAGCTTTATTGTGCAAAACCTAAAACACTAAATAATGGTTGGTACTTGTGGGTGACAACAAGCTCTTGAACGACATGAGACTAAAGTGATGAGTTATGGTGTAGCACAGGGGTGGGCATTACGTCGATCGCGATCGACTGGTCGATCTCGGAGGGTGCATCAGTCGATCTCAAGCCAGGCATTAAAAAATATACATAAAAATGAGCAATCATCAATCATACCAAGACTTCACTTTCATCAGTTGTTTGACATTTTCGGCACCCGAGGATCTTGTGAGATGACGCTGGCTGCTGCGAGCTCATATTTAAGAAAAAAATCACTAACAGGGCGGACGCAGAGAAACACATTTTATTTCGAGAGACTCCGTACCTACTGTCAAAACTCTAAAGACGGACTGCACAGTTCCTGTCTTCACCATAAAAGACCTGTTTCATCCTGCCTGTGCTAACAAAACAAGAGTCTCAGAAAGCTAGCGTGCACAAGCTAGCAAGCAACGGAGTTTGATGCCAATGTATTTCGCCCCCGCCCTCAGCGACCGCTTTCTCACTTGCTTGCCCACCCGCACTCTCACTGACGTCACTCACCTGCTGCCAGACATTAAAGGGCCACACACATATGCTACTCTCATAACAAAATGTTTAAAAACGAGTATGCAAGTTGGACAAATGAGATGCCAAATCCAACCACTTTCATGTGGTATTGGACAGAAAGGAGGACTTTTTTTTTCCTCCATTTGAAAATGCGGACGTTATCAGCACCACTGTCTAATTCCAATCAATGCAAGTCATCAGAATCAAATACACCAACTTATATTCTTGTCTTCATGAAAGAAAGGAATCTATGTGTGTTAAACATGCTTGTATTATCATTAAACACCATTAACTTGTTAACAAAAATGTCTCTTTCATAAATAAATAAATATAAATTATAAATAGGAATGAGGTAGATCTCCTCGACTTGGTCAATTGAAAAGTAGCTCGCCTGCAGACAAAGTGTGAGCGCCCCTGTTGTAGCAGATACAAGGTTGCACAGGGATATCGAAAGTTAGTACGCAATTCCCGGAGGAATTTAACATCCACTTTGTCTAAAATAGTCCCGCAAGTAGAAATATCAGAATCTGCAGATTTTTGCACATTTCTTGCGGTCTTTGTGATGTCCAGTAGTGGTACATGACACACAAACTTTTTTGTCAGATAATTTTTTTTGTTCGACCATTTTGACCAGTTAACATCAAGTAAATAAAAGGTGCTTCCTTCATTTGGGCCATAATCCTCCATAATAATTTAAGTTTATAATAAGTTTCTTGGTGTGTACCTCACCTGTTCCAGATGGATGTTCTTGTAGATAACCGTCTGGTTCCATTCTGGATTCATGGTCTTCTGTGCATACTTGGTCCTCCTCTTGTTGTCAACGCTGAAACATTGACGACAACTTAAACCTAGAAACGTCTACTTACTTTTACTTAACATCCTGGTGGTCCTCGGTTTACGACGTTCCGTGTTGCGACGTTCCGTGTTATAACGTTCCGTGGTTATGACGTTTTGTGCTTACGAACAAAATCCCATACATCAGTTACAAACTTTGTTTTGTTGTCCGTAAATAAGAATGTGACTCAAGAACTATTTACGGCGATTGCGGTGAAAGAATACATGATGTTCAACTCATGCAGCATCGGAACTGAGGAAGGATAACATTACTAATTAGTTCACTTTTTCCACTTCATTATGCTCTCAAACGTCATCGGAGATAAGGAAAGCCATCACCATGGAAATACAAATTAACATCGACCATCCATCCATCCATTTTCTCGCCCGCTTATCCGAGTCCGGGTCCCAGGGGCAGCAGTCTATGCAGAGTTGTCCAGACTTCCCTGTCCTCCTCTAGTTCTACAGGGGGGATACGGAGGCATTCCCAGGCCAGTTGTGAGACATAGTCCCTCCAACATGTCCTAAGTCTGCCCTGTCACCGCCTCCTGGCTGGAAATGCCAAGAACACCTCAGCAGGGAGTCATCCATGAGGTATCCGTAGTAGATGCCCGAGCCATCTCATCTTGCTCCTCTCGACGTGAAGGAGCAGCGGCTCTACTCTGAGTCTCTCTCGGATGACCGAGCTTCTCTCTGAGGGTGATCCCAGACATCCTGCGGAGGAAACAAATTTTTGCCGCTTGCATTTGCTACCTTGTCCTTTAGGTCATTACCCAAAGCCATAGGTGAGAGTAAGGACGTCGACTGAACTGTAAATCAAGAGATTTGCCTTCTGGCTCAGCTCCTTCTTCACCGCAACAGACCGGTACAGTGACTGCATCACTGCAGACGCCGCACCAATCTGTCTGTCAATATCGCATTCTATTCTTCCCGTGAACAAGAACGCGATATACATGAAGTCAGTCCTCCACTTGAGGCAATACTTCACTCTTGACCCGAGGAGTGCAGTCCACCCTTTTCCGACTGAGAACCATGGCCTCAGATTTGATCCTTAACATCAATAAAATTCAAAAAGGTGAAATGCCCATTTTTATTGCCCGCACTTGTGAGCCCAACTGTCGCGACCATCATTGGGAATAAAGACCGTATTGTAACGTCTCCCCGGACATTGACAGGATGACAAAGAGGTAATCAATGAACAATAAAACAGGCTACGATCAGATGGCAGTCACACAATCCAGGACTCAGCCTATCACTTTCACTGCCTTACAGGCAGTCAGATATGCCAGACTGTTTACACTACCTGACTGCCGTGTTGCTACAGTATATTTGAGCATTTTTAAATACATGCTACTCCTGTAAGCAGTGTAGTTGTCTCGTTATCTGTGAGGAAAATGTGCTTGTGATTTGGCTGGAAAGCCTCTGAAGTGATTGGTGGCTGCAAGATAACCTCTCTGCTTTTTGCAGATGATGTGGCCCTGATGGCTTCATCTGGCCAGGATTTTCAGCTCTCACTGGATCAGTTTGCAGCCGAGTGTGAAGCGACGGGGATGAGAATCAGCACCTCCAAGTCAGAGTCCATAGTTCTCGCCCGGAAAAGGGTGGAGTGCCATCTCCGTGTTGGGGAAGAGATCTTCCCCCAAGGGGAGGAGTTCAAGTACCTAGGAGTCTTGTTCACGAGTGGGGTAGGAGTGGATCGTGACAGGCGGATAAGTTCGGCATCTTCAGTAATGCGGACGCTGTATCGAACCGTTGTGGTGAAGAAGGAGATGAGTCGAAAGGCATAGCTCTCAATTTTCCTGTCGATCTACGTTCCCATCCTCATCTTTGGCCATAAGCTTTGGGTTGTGACCGAAAGGACAAGATCACGGGTACAGGTGGCCAAAATGAGTTTCCTCTAGCCGGGTGGCGGGGCTCTCCCTTAGAGAGAGGGTGAGAAACTCAGTCATCCGGGAGGCTCTCCCTTAGAGAGAGGGTGAGAAACTCAGTCATCCGGGAGGAGCTCAAAGTAAAGCCGCTGCCCCTCCACATCGAGAGTAGCCAGAGGAGGTGGTTCGAGCATCTGGTCAGGATGCCACCCTAAAACCTCTCTAGGGAGCTGTTTTGGGCATGTCCGACCGATAGGAGGCCACGGGGAATACTATGTCTCCTGGCTGGCCTGCGAATGCCGGTGGATCTCCGGGAAGGAGCTGGATGAACAGGCTGGGGAGAGGGAAGTCTTCTCTGCTTAGGCTGCTTCCCCTGTCACCTGACTTCAGATAAGCGGAGGAAAATGGATGGATGGGTATTATGTTTTGCTTATGGTGAAGGTTTGTATTCAACTTGGAGAAGGCAAACCACCAACTTTAAGTTAATACTGATATTTCATTTTGAGCACATAATAAGATAAGGTTCCTTAGTTTGACATTCGCAGGTGGATTGGAAGGAGGAAAGGAAAGAGGCCCTAATTGGGACTTCGAAATGCAAAGGTAATAGCCCTATCATTGAGAAAAGACTACCTCTATAGCTTAATACCAACATTTAAGGTATGACCTGGATCTGTGGTCTTTCCAGATTCTTACAGATGAACATCTCCTTTATGGTCGAGGTGTGCTGTCCTGACTTGGAACACAATCAGAGACCGAGAGGTATACTTGCCAACCTTGGGACCCCCAAATTCGGGAGATTAGAGGGTGGGGGTTTGGGGTTGAGGGGGGAAGTTTTGGGAAGGGCCGGGTTTGGTGGTAGCGGTTGTGTATATGGGAGCCCGGAAGAGTTAGGGCTGCAAGGGATTCTGGGTAATTGTTCAGTTGTGTTTATGTTGTGTTACGGTGCGGATGTTCTCCCAAAATGTGTTTGTCATTCTAGTTTGGTGTGGGTTGACAGTGTGGCGCATATTTTTAACAGTGTTAAAGTTGTTTATACGGCCACCCTCAGTGTGACTTGTATGGCTGTTGATCAAGTATGTCTTACATTCACTTATGTGTGTCTGCAAAATCCACATACAACCTGTTTGTATTGTGAATAAGCGGACGCGACGACAGGTTGTAGTTGTTTTGTTCCCTTGGCCTCAGTCTGCACCCCCTCTCCAGGGCCCAGGCTAAGACCGCTTTTATTATTTTATTTTAATCTTCTATTCCCCCCCCCTTGTTTACCTGTATCTCATCTTTTTTGTAAGGGGCGCTGGAAGCCGGCAGACCCGTCAGCGATCCTGTTCTGTCTCCCTGTAATGTTTGTCTGATCTTGAATGGGATTGTGCTGAAAATTTAAATTTTCCTGAAGGAACGCTCCTTACGGAATAAATAAAGTACTATCTAATGTAATATAATCTAATCTAATCTAGAAGACGCTAAAGGCAGTGCCATCACGGCAAGCCCTTAATATTGTTGTCCAGGTGAAAGTCGGGAGAAATTTGGGAGAAATTCGGGAGAATGGTTGCCCCGGGGGATTTTCGGGAGGGGCAATGGAATTCGGGAGTCTCCCGGAAAAATTTTCGGAGGGTTAGCAAGTATGCCGAGAGGAGAAATATAAAAACTGATGGTTTGGCTTCTCCAAGTTAGGAGTCCCTCAATTTTCTGACCTGACCTCCTTCAGGAACTGCAGTCCTGTATAAGGACATTCTCTTGTAATAAAGCAACTTTTAGTTCAGTACAGCGTCTACGACGTCTCTTTTGATCATCCTTTAGTACGGACGAGGATTACAAGACCAGAAATACGCATTAATTTTCTTCATTTTATGACTGCATGTTAGGTCCTTTGTGTGTTCTGTGTACAGAGTGAATGACTGATGTGATCATTTCCGACTCGCACTAAAACTCGGCTTGCAACGCGTCGCAAGGACAAAACTCGTTCGTAACCCGAGCACCACCTGCACATGAACTGAAAAGATGTTTTAAATATGCGCTTTCACTGGCAATACAAACAAAGGTATTGATTTCAAACACAATTTTAATGTTGCAAAGTCACTGATGTACTGTACTTTGAATAGAGGCAAGGCAATGCAGGAGGCACAGAGAGTAAAAGCTATGGTACAAGTGATCTTAACGCCATGAAATCAGAGCAGACACAAACAAAAACACCACAACAAAGGGGATGGGGTAAAAAAAATGGACTACATTTTGCGGGAAAGAAAAGTCAAACACCAACTGAAAGCAAAGATCGGCACCACACTACCTTGCATTCTGGACAACCATGACTTGTCTGAGGGAGTCCAGAAGAGGAAGAGGAGGGCAGATTTTCACAAACAAGAAAGCCCAAAAACCAAAAAACAAACAAAAACAAAACAGTCAGAGAAGCCCAAGGAGCTTGAAAGAAAGTGCAGTAAAAGGATAGTGAGCTGAGGCAATCAATACTCTCCCCATCAAGAAATGCATGTAAACAGGCATCATCACATGAGGGCCACCGGCCAAATTGCTATGCAACCCCAGACATCAACGTCAGACACGTACGCAACGTTGAAGAAATGATGCTCTAGAGTGGGCTTTCTTTGGAACAGATACGGTTACAGAGACGATACTGGCTCTATTGATCTCGATGCTATTTTCAAGCTCTATGAACGAGACTAGAGGGGGTTGGAAATACGAGAAACAAGCTAGGACTGGCAAACTGTTATAAAACAGGTTTTAATCGGATGACTCATTTGGTTTGGTATGACTTTGACCCAAATACAAGATTCCGTGTCTGTAAATAAACTCTAAAAAAAGATGGATCACACACCTTGGACACACCTTCTCATTCACAACACAACCGATGGTCCCAAAACCATTGATAAAGCAAGAAATTCCACTAATCAACCCTGATAAGGCACACCTGGGAAGTGGAAACCATTTCAGGTGACTATCTGTTGAAGCTCATCGAGAGAATGCCGAGAGTGTGCAAACATTTGTATCTGGCTCTGCCTACCGGGAGCCTTTTGGCCATGGACACCAGCTGCTGGGTCTCTGCCACACCAAAGTCCGTTTGGAGAGACCGGAGGAGATGCGGGTGAAGAGACAGAGCTGCGGAGCTGGACAAACTTCACAGAATTGGTCTCTTTAGACCAGGGGTGTCAAACTCAAATACAGAGTGGGCCAAAATTTTAAACTGAACAAAGCTACGGGCCAAGGTTGAACAAATTAACCTTTTAATAGGGACCAGCGGGGTTTGGTGGTAGCGGGGGGGTTATATTGTATCGTCCCGGAAGAGTTAGTGCTGCAAGGGGTTCGGGTTATTTCTTCTGTTGCGTTGCGGTGCGGGTGTTCTCCCGAAATTTGTTTGTCATTATTATTTGGTGTGGGTTCGCATATTTGTAACAGTGTTGGCATTGTTAACACGGCCACCCTCAGTGTGCCCTGTATGGTTGGTGATCAAGTATGACTTGCATTCACTTGTGTGTGTGCTAAAGCCGCATATATTATGTGACTGGGCCGGCACGCTGTTAGAATGGAGGAAAAGCAGACGTGACCACAGGTTGCAGAGAACGCTAAAGGCAGTGCCTTTAAGGCATGGCCCCAATATTGTTGTCCGGGTGGAAATTGGGAGAAATTCGGGAGAACGGTTGCCCCGGGAGATTTTCGGGAGGGGCACTGAACTTCGAGAGAGTCTCCTGGGAAAATTGGGAGGGTTGACAAATATGAGTATTAGCGGTGAATGCGGTGTTACAGCGAAACCGCCGCTGTATAACACCGGCGGGTCAGCTCTAATGTTAATTTGACATTGCCTCAAGGGCCAAATGAAATTACAGGGAGGGCCAAATTTGGCCCGCAGGCCAGAGTTTGACACCCATGCTTTAGACGCATCCTCGCTCATCCATACGGACTGGAAACTGGCAGAGAGTTGGTGGTCGGCAGAGAGTGGAGTCGTGTCTCTTGGTTGCTTTGTTGGGTCTGCTCCTGTCTCTGGCCATGCAGCCTCGACCCCAGCGACACTTTTTTTTTTTTTTTTTTTTTTTTTTACTTTTGTGGCAGTTTGTAAAAACGGATGGTTGCATCAGCTCTGCTCTGTTAATGTATTGAATGTCCTTTGTGTTCTTTGAAGTTTCCCTCTTACACACATGTGTATGTGTGCTATGGCTATAAGATTTTTTTCCCATTCGCCTCAGTTTGGACCCGTCAGCGATCCCGTTCTGTCTCCCTGTAATGTTTGACTGATCTTGAATGGGATTGTGCTGAAAATCTTAATTTCCCTTCGGGGATTAATACAGTATTTCTGATTCTGATTCTGAAGCAGTAATCAGAGCAATTTCGAAGAAACTAGAATACAAAAACCCTGTTTCCATATGAGTTGGGAAATTGTGTTAGATGTAAATATAAATGGAATACAATGATTTTCAAATCCTTTTCAACCCATATTCAGTTGAATGTGCTACAAAAACAACATATTTGATCTTCAAACAGATAAACATATTTTTTTGTGCAAAAAATCATTAATTTTTGAATTTGATGCCAGCAACACGTGCCAAAGTAGTTGGGAAAGGGCATGTTCACCACTGTGTTAAATCACTTTTTCTTTTAACAACACTCAATAAACGTTTGGGAACTGACGAAACTGATTGTTGAAGCTTTGAAAGTGGAATTATTTCCTATTCTTGTTTTATTTAGAGCTTCAGTCGTTCAACCGTCCGGGGTGTCCGCTGTCGTATTTTATGCTTCATAATGCGCCACACATTTTCGATGGGAGACAGGTCTGGACTGCAGACGGGCCAGGAAAGTACCCACACTCTTTTTTTTTTTTTACGGAGCCACGCTGTTGTAACACGTGCTGAATGTGGCTTGGCATTGTCTTGCTGAAATAAGCAGGGGCGTCGATGAAAAAACGGCGCTTAGATAGCAGCATATGTTGTTTTAAAACCTGTATGTACCTTTCAGCATTAATGGTGCCTTCACAGATGTGTAAGTTACCCATACCTTGGGTACTAATGCACCCCCATACCATCACAGATGCTGGCTTTTCAACTTTGCATCGATAACAGTCTGGATGGTTTGCTTACCCTTTGGTCAGGATGACACGATGTCGAATATTTCCAAAATCAATTTGAAATGTGGACTCGTCAGACCACAGAACACTTTTCCACTTTGCATCAGTCCATCTTAGATGATCTCGGGCCCAGAGAAGCCGGTGGCGTTTCTGGATGTTGTTGATAAATGGCTTTCGCTTTGCATAGTAGAGTTTTAACTTGCACTTACAGATGTAGCGACGAACTGTATTTAGTGACAGTGTTTTTTTTAAGTGTTTCTGAGCCCATGTGGTGATATCCTTTAGAGATTGATATCGTTTTTTGATACAGTGCCATCTGAGGGATCGAAGGTCACAGTCATTAAATGTTGGTTTCCGGCCATGCCGCTTACGTGGAGTGATTTCTCCAGATTCTCTGAACCTTTTGATGTTATTATGGACCGTAGATGTTGAAAACCCTAAATGTCTTGCAATTGCACTTTGAGAAACGTTGTTCTTAAACTGTTTGACTATTTTCTCACGCAGTTGTGGACAAAGGGGTGTACCTCGCCCCATCCTTTCTTGTGATAGACTGAGCTTTTTTTGGGAAGCTGTTTTTATACCCAATCATGGTACCCACCTGTTCCCAATTAGCCTGCACACCTGTGGGATATTCCAAATAAGTGTTTGATGAGAATTCCTCAAGGTTATCAGTATTTATTGCCACCTTTCCCAACTTCTTTGTCACGTGTTGCTGACATCAAATTCTAAAGTTAATGAATATTTGCAAATTTTTTGTTTATCAGTTTGAACATCAAATATGTTGTCTGTAGCATATTCAACTGGATATGGGTTGAAAATGATTGCATTCCGTTTATATTTATATCCAACACAATTTCCCAACACATGTGGAAATGGGGTTTGTATATGTATAATCACCACGTTATATTATTACACAATTATCTTTGCGTTTGATTTGTGTACTTACAAATGAATGGATGGGTTGCTTTGAATTTATAAGTCAAGGTGACAATGTAAGTCATGGCAACTGAAACAAACTCAGGGGTGCTGAACCCAGAACTGGAGGAAGTCAAACCTACAGAACAAAACATGATCCTAACAGTAATGACAATATAAAACAAACAGAAGTCTGGCACCAATGCCAAAGAGACATTTTTAAGCGCCAAAAATATGACTACAGTGGTGAAGCTGTATTTTCATTTGCACTTTAATTTTATTGACAATTTATTTAAGAAACATATTTATTATTAATTTTGTTTATTTTAGCACAATATAATATATATTGTATTTGAATTTATTTTTCTAATCAGCCTGAACCAAGCCTAAGGCTTATTTGTTAATTTAATAATAATCTTTGTGATTAACACTTATTTGTAATACGATTTATGATCATTTGAGGTTCTTAAAAATAGTTTTTTACATCCGAATCGCGATTCTTATTTGCCTCCGTTGTAAATGTATTTATTTATTTTTAGGTCATCTCCATGCTTACTTATTGCGCGTATACAGTTGTGGTCAAAAGTTTACATACACTTGTAAAGAACATCATGTCATGGCTGTGTTGACTTTCCTATAATTTCTACAACTTCTATTTTTTTGGTGATAGAGTGATTAGTGCACATACTTGTTTGTCACAAAAAACATTCATGAAGTTTGGTTATTTTATGAATTTATTATGGGTCTACTGAAAATGTGCTGGGTCAAAAGTATACATACATAAATGTTAATATTTGCTTGCATGTCCCTTGGCAATTTTCACTTTTGGTAGCCATCCTCAAGCTTCTGGTTGAATTTTTGACCACTCCTCTTGACAGAATTGGTGTAGTTCAGCTAAATTTGTTGGTTTTCTGACATGGACTTGTTTCTTCAGCATTGTCCACACGTTTAAGTCAGGACTTTTGGGAAGGTAATTTTAAAACCTTAACTCTAGCCTGATTTAGCCATTCCTTTACCACTTTTGACGTGTGTTTGGGGTCATTGTCCTGTTGGAACACCCAACTGTGCCCAAACCCAACCTCCGGGCTGATGCTATTAGCTTGTCCTGAAGAATATGGAGATAATCCTCAATTTTAGTTGTCCTATTTACTCTCTATAAAGCACCAATTCCATTGGCAGAAAAACAGGCCCAGAACATAATACTACCACCACCATGCTTGACGGTAGGTTTGGTGTTCCTGGGATTAAAGGCCTCACCTTTTCTCCTCCAAACATATTTCTGGGTATTGTGGCCAAACAGCTCAAATTTAGTTTCATCTGACCACAGAACTTTCCTCAAGAAGGTCTTATCTTTGTCGATGTGATGTCAGATGAAACAAAATGTAGTTGTTTGGCAACAAAACCCAGCAATATGTTTGGAGGAGAAAAGGAGGGTCCTTTAATTCCAGGAGCACCTTTCCTACCGTCAAGCATGGTGGTGGCAATATGCTCTGGGCCTGTTTTGCAACCAACGAAACTGTCCAGCGTGTACACCGCCTTCCGCCTGATTGTAGCTGAGATAGGCGCCAGCGACCCCAAAAAGGGAATAAGCGGTAGAAAATGGATGGATGGATGTATGGAACTGGTGCTTTACAGAGAGTAAAAGGAAGATTACCTCCAAATTATCCAGGACAACCTAAAATAATCAGCCCGGGGGTTGGGTCTTGGGCGCAGTTGGGTGTTCCAACAGGACAATGACCCCAAACGCACCAACATTGAGTGGTGGTGGTAGTATTATGCACTGATGCCGTTTTTTGATGGAGTACCACCTAAGGGATCAAAGGTCCCGGGCATTGCCGCTTACGTGCAATGAGTTTCCCAGATTATCTGAACCTTTTGATGATATTACGGACCGTAGATGGTGAAATACCTAAATTCCTTGCTATAGCTAGTGGAGAAATGATCTTAAACTTTTGGACAATTTGCTCTCGCATTTGTTCATAAAGCGGTGACCCTCGCCCCATTCTTGTTTGTGAATGACTGAGCATTTCACGGAAGAAGCTTTTAAACCCAATCATGACATATCACCTGTTCCCAATTAGCCTCTTCACCTGTGGGATGTTCCACATTAGCGTTTGATGAGCGTTCCTCCACTTTCTCGGTCTTTTTTGCAACCTGTGCCAGCTTTTTTTTAAACATTACTGCAGGCATCAAATTCCAAATGAGTTAATATTTGCAAAAAATAACAAAATTTGCCAGTTCGAACGTCAAGTGTCTTTTTTATGCAGTCCATTCAATTGAATGTAGGTTGAAAAGGATTTTCAAATCATTGTATTTTGTTTTTATTTACACAATGTGCCAACTTCCCTTCACATCCTTTCAGCAGACTACGAGACGTTAAACAATGTTTTCCCAAACACCAAGAGCGGTTGTCTTATATTCATGTTTGTCTTATATCCGGGTCAATGCTATAACTCCGAGAGTAAAAGCACACCGCATTAAATAAAGCGTGCGTAATTCGACTCAAACATTCAGTTCAATCCCAATGACTGCCTCATATCATGTCCTGTCCCATTCTCGCATACAAACATATGAAGTCAGTTCTAATAATTACATCCAGCACAGTCATCAGAACCAAACAGGAGAGGGAGAGAAATCAAGACGAGCACAAAAAAGCTGGAAGGCAGACACAGACCAGACGTCACGAGCCGCTCTCGGGTGCTCACCCTCTCCCGGGCAGCAGGTAGACCTTGACGAAGGGGTCCGAGTAGCCGTCGTTGTCCCTCTGGGCCAAGTTCCGGGCCTGCAGCACATGCACTATCAGGTTCCCCACGTTTCGGTCATAGTTGATCTGCAACTGAGTGGGAAGAGAAATGATTTTTAATGCGAAACAATCATGCCTTTTTATTGGTTTTAAAAGCCAGTTTTAAAGCTGTGAACAATCGTCTGGTTTCTCCCAAGAGCTATTTTCTTAACTAATGCATTCATACGGATGGTTTAACGGTTATTTCACGGCCCGGGCCACTCTGGCGGCTGCATTCAATCGGCTGTTAGAATAATTATGTGTAAATTATCACACAATTCTTAAGCTTAACCCTTGTTTTGTGTTCGGGTCTGTGGGCCACGTTTTCATTTTTTATTAAAAGAAAAATTATACAATTAATGATTTTTTCAAACTGAGACTCACTGGGTGTGGCTTATTTTCTGTGAAGAACATATATCAGAGTACATATTTAATGACCACATATCATACACGCCCCCTACACATTTCTATTACATATACTGTAAGATGTCCGGGTCCACTGGACCCGGGGCTAATAGGAGTGTGGAAATTGATGTTCTGTGTACCCCACACACACACACACACACACACACACACAGCAAACCAAGACATAAGAAGGACAGAGTGTAGGTACACAGAACATCAGAGGGTCAAATGTGCGAGAAAATGGGAGCAGACCATGTTGATTACATATAAGATGTCCGGGTCCACTGGACATAATAGAAGTGTGGAAATTGATGTTCTGTGTACCACACACACACACACACACACACAAGCACAGCAGGCTGGACAGGAGAAGGACGGAGTGTCGGTACACAGAACATCAGAGGGTCAAATGTGCGAGAAAATGAGAGCAGACAGTGTTGACA
This sequence comes from Nerophis ophidion, assembly GCF_033978795.1. Lineage (NCBI taxonomy): Eukaryota > Metazoa > Chordata > Actinopteri > Syngnathiformes > Syngnathidae > Nerophis > Nerophis ophidion. Next base: position 10,266,888 of record NC_084622.1, read on the forward strand.
AACAATGTTGCAACCTTGTGTGGGAACCGCAGGTGCAGAAACTCAAAAGAAGAATCCATGTGGGATGCAGAAACTGGCAGAGAAATTTTCCGTTTAACTTTAATATTGTCAGCGTTTGTGGGTCTGATGGACCCGTTGCATTTTGTGGCTTTTAATAACTAAAAATCAAACACTTTTATGTTAAAATACTGAACAGATGTTTAGTTCACGACGGCTAAGTAACAACAATATGAACATAACACAAGGGTTAAAGGCTGTTGCTATAGTTATTATCAGTTGTGCTGAAGTTGTACTTTTCTATCCGTGCAAAAAGAAACAACTTGCAAATCCAAGATTGCGAGTGGTCTCGTATCAGTGTTTGTGTCCAGAACATCGAGTACCGTGACACAGACATAGCAGAGACATGGCGATATCACGAGTGTCAACACATTTGCATTTCTGAATAATAATTAATTGTGTCCAACTGGGGCTGCTGAAATTATCCCCCCTTCCTTCAGAAGCAGCCTAAGTGATGTAACCAGGGAAATCCCAAATAAATAGAGGAGCATGTGGGTCTGGACCTTCGAGCGTAGGTTGGATCTGTAACCATACTTGTCAACCCTCCGTTTTTTCCCGTGAGTCTCCTGAAATTCAGCCCCCGTCCCAAAAATCTTCCAGGGCAACCATTTTCCCAAATTTCTCCCGATTTCCACACGGACAGCAATATTGGGGGCGTACCTTTGGAGTCCTCTACAACCTGTCGTCACGTCCGCTTTTTCTCCATACTAACAGCGTGCCGGCCTAGTCACGTAATATATACGGCATTTACACACACTTAAGTGAATGCAAGGCATACTTGGTCAACAGCCATACAGGTCACACTGAGGGTGGCCGTAAAAACAACTATAACACTGTTACAAATATGCTCCACACAGTCAACCCACACCAAACTAGAATCACAAACACATTTCGGGAGAACATCCGCACCGTAACACAATTCAAACACAACAGAACAAATACCCAGAACTCCTTGGAGCACTAACTCTTCCGAGATGCAAGACTATACCCCCTCGCTACCACCAAAGAACCCCCCCATCTCCCAAATTCGGAGGTCTCAAGGTTAGCAAGTATGCCTGTAACTAAGAGTACAGCCCAAACAATCTCTCCTCATTGAGCCAAATTGAACTGTCTCTGCATGATTCCTTGCTTCTGGTCTGTTTAATAGATGTCATCAGTGTTTGAACCTGACATCGGCTCAATCAGCAATCTACACACTTGTCGCTGATGAGCTTCCATGGCTTCGTAACAAAGGCCTTAGTGGCCACATGCGTGGACAGCACCTTTTAGCTCTTATTTCCAAAATTGTGTACACTACTGAATTGGGGTCTTATTTCGACATATGGACACTTCTACTGCCATCTAGTAGTGTCAGAAGAGTATAACATCCAATTGAATTTGGGGGGAAAAAAAGTGTAAAAATTAAAATTAGCATGTCACCATACGTGAAGTACACGTTTGTGGACTTATGGATTAAGTACATCATATTAAAAGATGATTTTTAGTTTTTATTTTAAATAGGGTCCAATAAGCTCAAATAGCACAGAGAAATTTAAAAAAAGGATGTAAACAAACAGCTTGGGCCTTAAGAGGTTAAGCCAGTGAAAACCTGTTCCCGTACAGTAAGCGACTCATATCAAGCTCTACGCTCTTTCTCTCTGTGTTTTCTCCCCCTCTGTGTTCATTTGTCTCGTGTTTCCTTGTCGTCCTCCAGCAGCGTCCCTCCGTTCCCGCGCCACGAGCTGTGTGTCTCGTCTCCCCGTATTCCCTTCTGGTTCCCTGGCTGCTTCTTGTATCTCCACCTCCCGCCTGGACACAGACCTTCGACGCCTCTCTCCTGCCCTTGACCTGATGCCAGCTCACGGACCTCCGAGCATGCCTCGCCCCTCTTGGACTTCTGCCTCTCGCTCAACACTCCTGGTAGGACTCCTCAGTTAATTTCCACACATAGTCGCTTAGATTGGATTAATTAAACGCCTCATTTCCCTTGTAAGTAAATAAAAAATAGAGCTAAAATGACGTCCCGGCTGTCTGTGCCATCTTCTTCCCCTGTACACATGTAACAGAGTAAATTTTATTATGGAATCCGTAGTAAAATTTGTTCTTGTCGGGAAACTTTATTGCTCGGAAAACTTTGTAACTTACCCGTTTTGTGCTTGATCAAACACGTTTGATTAAACTCACGTATCGCACATGAGTTCACACAACATGAGTTCATAGTCAGTTTGGATATAAAGGGTGGGTGACGAACGGTATTATTTGATTATAGGTATTCTTGCTTGAAGAAAGTGTGTTTTCTACCTGAATTTCTCCAGTTATGGGGTGCGAAATCTTCATTGTGTCCGTTGGCTAAAAAAAGGAGAAAAAAGGGAGAATGATCAAATGGTCAAAGAAGATCATCAACTATCAATCAATCAAAGTTTACTTATATAGCCCTAAATTACAAGTGTCTCAAAGGGCTGCACAAACCACAACAACATCCTCGGCTCAGATGCCACATCAGGGCATGGTAAAACTCAACCCATTGGGTTGAGAATGAGTAACCTTGGAGGGGACCGCAGATGTGGGGACCAGTCCAGTCCATAGTGGATCTAATATAATATTGTGAGAGTCCTGTCTATAGTGGATTTAACATAATAGTGTGAGATTCCAGTCCATTGTGGATCTTATATAATAGTGGGAGAGTCCAGTCCATAGTGGATTTAGCATAATAGTGTGAGAGTACAGTCCATAGTAGATCTAACATAATAGTATTAGAGTCCAGTCCATAGTGGATCCTACATAATAGTGTGAGAGTCCAGTCCATAGTGGATCTAACATAATAGTGTGAGAGTCCAGTCCATAGTGGATCTAACATAATAGTGTGAGAGTCCAGTCCATAGTGGATCTAGCATAATAGTGTGAGAGTACAGTCCATAGTGGATCTAACATTATAGTGTGAGAGTCCAGTCCATAGTGGATCTAAAATAATAGTGTGAGAGTCCAGTCCATAGTGGATCCAACAATAATAGTGTGAGAGTCCAGTCCATAGTGGATCTAACATAATATTGTGAGAGTCCAGTCCATAGTGGATCTAACATAATAGTGTGAGAGTCCAGTCCATTGTGGATCTAATATAATAGTGGGAGAGTCCAGTCCATAGTGGATCTAACATAATAATGTGAGAGTCCAGTCCATAGTGGATCCAACAATAATAGTGTGAGAGTCCAGTCCATAGTGGATCTAACATAATAATGTGAGAGTCCAGTCCATAGTGGATCTAACGTAATAATGTGAGAGTTCACTCCATAGTGGATCTAACATAATAGTGTGAAATTCCAGTCTATAATGGATGCAACATTTTTTTTAAAGTAAAACAAAAACAAAAAGGTACAGAGTGCTTAAAAAGGTGAGACATCTTCTCTACGAATATTCGTTTGGTGCTCTTCTGGCAAATACAACATTTTTGGCATGTTTTTTTCTCTCAAAAAAGCCACCAGCTAGCGCTAAAGTAAAAAGGAAGTCTGACAAAGCTCATCAAGACGGTTCGTTTTTGCGAGTATCGAGGTGTACAATGGATCCAAACACAAAAACTCATGAAAAAGTTACTTTGAATATGTTTGAAAACTCAATGGTGGTCTATTAGCAGTTAGGCTAATCACATAGCCTATGTGTTTTGGTTAGCTATGTGCGTTAGCATACAGTATCCTTTATATAGTCAGTCTTGGGTTAGACAATATAGACAGTACACAATATAAATGAGATAAAAAGGCAGATGATTGGGTTTTTAATGTATGTTGAATACACATTTTAGTTATGTCCCGCATACTTTGACAGTGACAAAAGAACGAACGGGTCTTGAAGTTCTAGCGTTTCAAAGCCACTTCCAAGTCCGCAATCCTCGACTCTGTGTCGGTGAATGAACTACGTTTCAGCGGAGGGTTTGCTAAACATGCCACGCGACACACTTTACAAAGAAGACATGCTAACCGTTAACTGCTAAGCTCGACTCTTGAATGTAAACAGAAATGGACGAGTCGATACTAATAAGGATAGTAATAATACAAAATATAGTGTCGGTATATGGTGGATACTACAGTCATTAGATCGATTTATTTTTAATTGATCGAACAAATTGTCATTATTACTATTTATAAACTCGGGATATAAGCCTGATTTAAATCAGAGCCAAAAATTCAAGTAATTATTTAATATATTCGCACATAATTTTGATCAGAAAATGGTATCATTCAATGATTTTGAACATTTCAAGTATGAGTATCAGCATTGTTTTGTAACTACTTAGCATTGGATCAGCATCCAAACAACTGAGGAATATGTTCTTATGATAATTTAACAGAAGTGTAGATAGAAACATTTTACCAAGCAATGTAACCAGAGATGAACATTAAATCATCAAACAGATTAATAATAATGTTGACAAAATAAAACAAACGGATATGACACTATGTACATATGCCAGCGGCCGAATTCGGAGCCTTTAAAATCTGTTTTGAAATGTTTCCATTATCATTTAGACACCAAATATTACGTTGTAATACAGTATCTTCTTGCAGGAGACTGCAATAGATCTCACAATATAGATTTTAGGCCGTATTGCCAATCTCCAATTTAGACATATTAATTGTATTTAATTTTGGTATGTTACAGTTACTACACCATATGCATATCAAAATAATAATAATAATAATAATAATAATAGATTTTATTAGTAAAAAGCACTTTACATTGGGTAAACAACCTCAAAGTGCTAGTGTATTAAAAACAATAAAATAAAAACATAATAAAAAATAAATAAAAATAAAAACTAGAATAGCCTAATAGCTAGAACTAGTATGCATATATCTAAAAAAAAAAAAGAAGATTTTTTTTTTTTTTAAAGAAGGGTTTTTAAGCCTTTTTTAAAAGCTTTCACAGTCTGAGGTGCCCTCAGGTGGTCAGGGAGAGCGTTCCACAGACTGGGAGCGGCGGAGCAGAAAGCGTTTGACATACATAATGGATGTCAAAGTAAAACTTCACTAAAGAAAGAACAGAAAATACATGTTTACTATTGTACAAAACTCAGAACCAGTGCAGTTGTGTAAATAGTAAATTAAAACAGAATAAAATGATTTGCAAAGCCTTTTCAACCTATGTTCAGTTGAACGGACTGCAAAGACAAGATACTTAACGTTCAAACTGGTAAACGTTGTTATTTTTTGCAAATATTAGCTCATTTGGAATTTAGAGCCTGCAACATGTTTCAAAAACGCTGGCACAAATGGCAAAAAACACTGAGAGAGTTGAGGAATGCTCGTCAAACACTTACTTGGAACATTCCACAGGTGAACAGGCTAATTGAGGAACAGGTGGGTGCCATGATTGGGTACAAAAGCAGCTTCCATGAAATGCTCAGTCATTCAAAAACAAGGACAGGGCGAAGGTCACCACTTTTGTCAAAAAATGGGTGAGCAATTTGTCCAACAGTTCAAGAACTACATTTCTCAACCAGCTATTGCAAGGAATATAGGTATTTCACCATCTACGTACGGTTCGTAATATCATCAGAAGGTTCAGAGAATCTGGAGAAATCACTGCACGTAAGCGGCAATACCTGTGACGTTCGACCCCTCAGCCGGTACTGCATCAAAAAGCGACATCAGTGTGTAAAAGATATCACCACATGGGCTCAGGAACACTTCAGAAAACCACTGTCAGTAACTACAGTTTGTCGCTATATCTGTAAGTGCAAGTTAAAGTTTACTATTGTTAAGAATTCTTCATGTTTATATACATTTTTAGATACTTTATTTTGAAGCATTTCTTGACAGTGTCACTTCTGCTTCCTTCCTATAGGTGTCACTTCCGCTTCCCTTTTGACATTTGTGGTAACCTGTTTGTGTGCTACGTTTAATCGGTGATCTAGTCTTCGACGATATACTAACCGAAGCTAGCCTAAACCAATATGCATCAATAAAGTTGGAAGAGTCCAAATGATGACAATGTGTTATCTGACCGGAACCCCAACGTGGTCAATATCTGGTAAAAACAAAAAAAAACGGTCAAAAGTTTGATACTCAACAAATATGCAAAGCGAAAGCCATTTATCAACAACACCCAGAAAGGCTTCGCTTGGGCCGAACTCATCTAAGATGGACTGAGTGTTCGCAAAGTGGAAAAGTGTTCTGTGGTCTGACAAGTCCACATTTCAAATTGTTTTTTGGAAACTGGAACAAATAGGAAAATAATCATCCAGACTGTTCTAGGCTCAAAGTTCAAAAGCTAGCATCTGTGATGGTATGGGGGTGTATTAGTGCCCAAGGCATGGGTAACTTACACATCTGTGAAGGCACCATTAATTCTGGAAGGTACTGTGAGAGACAGAATGTGAAAAAAAAATCCAGGCATTCACATTGTAGGAATTTTAAATAATTTATTTGGAAATTATAGTGGGAAATAATTATTTGGTCAACCATTCAAAGCTCTCACTGATGGAAGGAGGTTTGGGCTCAAAATCTCACGATACATGGCCCCATTCATTCTTTCCTTAACACGGATCAATCGTCCTGTCTTTTTAGCAGAAAAACAGCCCCAAAGCATGATGTTTCCACCCCCATGCTTCACAGTAGGTGTGGTGTTCTTGGGATGCAACTCAGTATTCTTCTTCCTCCAAACACGACTAGTTGAGTTTATACCAAAAAGTTCTATTTTGGTTTCATCTGACCCACATGACATTCTCCCAATCCTTTTCTGTATCATCCATGTGCTCACGGGCAAACTTCAGACGGGCCTGGACATTCACTGCCTTAAGCAGGGGACACGTCTGGCACTGCAGGATTTGATTCTATGTCGGCGAAGTGTGTTACTGATGGTAACCTTTGTTACTTTGGTCCCAGCTCTTTGCAGGTCATTCCCCAGGTCCCCCCGTGCTCACCGTTCTCATGATCATTTAGACCCCACGGGATGAGATCTTGCGTGGAGCCCCACAATCTGTGGCTGACTAAATACTTTTTTGCCCCACTGTATGTTGTGAATTTGTGAATTATATGTATATAGCGCTTTTTCTCTAGGGTTTCACTTTACATAGTGAAACCCAATATCTAAGTTACATTTAAACCAGTGTGGGTGGCACTGGTAGCAGGTGGGTAAAGTATCTTGCCCAACGACACAACGGCAGTAACTAGGATGGCGGAAGCGGGGATCGAACCTGCAACCCTCAAGTTTCTGGCACGGCCGCTCTACCAACCGAGCTATACCGCCCGGTTGCCATCCAAGCAACGTTATCTTGGACGCCCCTGCTTATTTCAGCAAGACGATGCCAAGCCACGTGTTACAACAACGTGGCTTCATAGTAAAGAGTGCAGCAACGAGACTGGCCTGCCTGTAGTCCAGACTGGTCTCCCATTGAGACAGTCCAAGCGACGTCTTTTTCATGGACGCCCCTGCTTATTTCAGCAAGACGACAATGCCCCTGTGCCGACTTTTAAATTCTAAGTTAACGATTATTTGAAAAATTTTTTAAAAAAGGTTCTCAGTTCGAATGTTAAAGGCCTACTGAAACCCACTACTACCCACCACGCAGTCTGATAGTTTATATATCAATGATGAAATATTAACATTGCAACACATGCCAATACGGCCTTTTTAGTTTACTAAATTGCAATTTTAAATTTCCTGCGAGGTATCCTGTTGAAAACGTCGCGGAATGATGACGCTTATGTTGATGCGTGCTTGTGACATTATTGGTTGGAGCGGACATTTTATCCCAGCACACACTCACGGCTAAAAATCGTCTGCTTTAATCGCATAATTACACAGTATTTTGAACATCTGTGTTGCTGAAACTTTTGCAATTTGTTCAATTAATAATGGACACATCAAAGAAGAATGCTGTTGGATTGCAGCTGCCTTTAGCAACCAAAACACAGCCGGTAATATGAAACAGAGCGGTCAAGCCAACATGTTTCTCTACCACATGTCAACCGGCAGGTTTCGGTGAGAAAATTGTGGTAATAAGTCGGCTCTTACCGGAGACATGAGCGGAGCTTGCATCCTCCTGCAGCTGTCAAAGAGGCAGCTGCCATTTTTTTGGCTCCTCCATGGCTTCCATCAGAGACACTGGCGGTCACCGCACCCCTCCGACTTTCAGGTATGACTTTATAATCTCACTAAAACACTAGTAACACAATAAGCAGATAAGGGATTTTCCAGAATATCCTAGTAAATGTGTCTAATAGTGAAGTGAAGTGAATTATATTCATATAGCGCTTTTTCTCTAGTGACTCAAAGCGCTTTACATAGTGAAACCCAATATCTAAGTTGCATTCAAACCAGTGTGGGTGGCACTGGGAGCAGGTGGGTAAAGTGTCTTGCCCAAGGACACAACGGCAGTGACTAGGATGGCGGACGCGGGAATCGAACCTGCAACCCTCCAGTTGCTGGCACGGCCGCCTCTACCAACCGAGCTAAACCGCCCCACAATAACATCTGAATCGCTCCCACTGCCGTCGCCTTTTTTTTTTTTTTTTCCTAGTGCGTCACTCTAACTTTCCTCATCCACGAATCTTTCATCCTCGTTCAAGTTGCCACTGCTGCTGGTGGCTATGATTGTAAACAATGTGAGAATACAGCCCGTGACGTCACGCGCACATCGTCTGCTACTTCCGGTAAAGGCAAGGCTTTTTTATTAGCGACCAAAAGTTGCGAACTTTATCGTTGATCTTCTTTACTAAATCCTTTCAGAAAAAATATGGCAATATCGCGATATGATCAAGTGAGTTGAAAATTATTTGTAAATTATTATATACTGTTTTTATTTACCATTTACACAACGTGCCAACTTCACTGGTTTTGGGGTTGTGTAATAAAGTGATGCATCATTGCAAACACTTGAGATTTAGGTGCAATATTCGAAGTGGTGAATCAAATATTTCAGGTAAGCTGACATGAATGAATAAATATATTAAACGTAGTAAATTTAATGTCCAAAACTAATTGGTATGCCACAGCCTGTTTCATATTTCATGCAGCACATTCATCACCGTATGGTCCTTGTACACCTCTCCTGGGAAGGGGGGGGGGGGTTCACGTGCCGAAAGACCCCTTTTACTTGTTCCATCATAATTGGCCTGTCATTCCCTGATGTACGCCATAACGCCGCTTGACCTTCACGTGCGATCTCCCTTTTGAAGTGTTGTGTGATGTAACGCTAATGGAGTCAGAACCGCCGCCGTGTGTGAAGGATGGGCACCGACGCCGAGCTCCGCCGTGTTAAACAAGTCGGTGTCTGACCTGGTTTTAGGAGTCGGGCACGCGTCATAATGTGCCACACATTTTCAAAAAAGGCAGGCCAGTCTAGTACCCGCACTCTTTTACTATGAAGCCCCGCTGTTGTAACAAGTGGCTTGGCATCGTTTTGCTGATATAAGCAGGGGCGTCCACTATGACTATGTTGCTCCAAAACCTGTATGTACCTTTCAGCATGAATGGTGCCTTCACAGATGTGTGAGTTACCCATGGCTGGGGCGCTTATACACCCCCATACCATCACAGATGCTGGCTGTTCAACTTTTCGCCTTGTGTGGGTGGAGGTGCGGCCAGCGCGCTTGCAGGAGAAAAGATCACTGCCGCTGTCCATGGTGCTGAGGACAGGCACCATCGATGGTGAGACACAGATGGCAGATTTCACAGGTGGTACGTGTTAATCTAATCACCTGTCGTCTTTAACCGTAGCGCTCGGGAGCAGAGGAAGGGGGAGATTTGGAGAGCATGAGACAAAAGGAGGACTGGAAAGTCGTGTGTCATGCAAGTGCTTGAGAGAAAAATAAAAGCTGTTGTTGAGTCAGTCCCCGTGTGAGATAGAGACTTCTACACGCCTCGGACAATCCGGATGGTTCTTTTCCTCTGTGTTCCGTAGGACACGACGTCCACGGTTTCCACAAAAACAATGTAAATGTGGACTCGTCAGAGCACAGAACACTTTTCCACTTTGCATCAGTTCATCTTAGATGAGCTCCGGCCCAGCGAAGCCAGCGGAGTTTCCGGGTGTTGTTGATAAATGGCTTTGGCTTTGCATAGTAGAGATTTAACTTGCACTTACAGATGTAGCGACAAATTGTAGTTACTGATGGAGGTTTTCTTAAGTGTTCCTGAGCCCATGTGGTGATATCCTTTACACACTGATGTTGTTTTTTTGATGCAGTATCGCCTGAGGGATCGAAAGTCCATAATATCATCACTTATGTGCAGTGGTTTCTCCAGATTCTCTGAAACGTTTGATGATATTACGGACCATAGATGGTGAAATCCCTAGATTATTTGCAAAAGCTCATTGAGAAATGTTGTTTCTTAACCTGTTGGACAATTTGTTCAGGCATTTGTTAATAAGGTGGTGACCCTCGCCCCATCCTTGTTTGTGAATGACTGAGCATCTCATGGAATTTGCTTTTATACCCAACCATGGCACCCACCTGTTCCCAATCAGCCTGTTCACCTGTGGGATGTTTCAAATAAGTGTTGGATGAGCATTCTTCAACTTTATCAGTCCTTTTTGCCACTCGTGCCAGCTTTTTTGAAACATGTTGCAGGCATCAAATTCCAAATGAGCTAATATTTGCAAAAAAAAACCACACATTTTCCAGTTGAAACGTTAAGTATCTTGTTTTTGCAGTCTAATTGAATATAGGTTGAAAAAGATTTGCAAATCATTGTATTCTGGTTTTATTTACCATTTAAACAATGTGACAACTTCACCGGTTTTGGGTTTTGTACAATAGGAAACATTTGTCTTCTTTTCTTGCTTCAGTGAAGTTTTTCTATGACATACAGTATGCATGTCAAACGCTTTCTGCTCCGCCGCTCCCAGTCTGTGGAACACTCTCCCTGACCACCCGAGGGCACCACAGACTGTGGAAGCTTTTAAAAAATGCTTAAAAACCCTTCTTTTTTTTTTTATTGCTTTTTTTTTTTTAGATATATGCATATTAGTTCCAGTGACAACTTCACTGGTTTTGGGTTTTGTATATAAGGAAAAAATTGTTCTTGCAATAAAAAACATATGTTTAATGTACTGTACAATTTTTTTGTTAAAATAAAGTCAATAATGCTATTTTCTTCTTCCTACTCAGTGGCCTAGTGGTTAGAGTGTCCGCCCTGAGATCGGTAGGTCGTGAGTTCGAACCCCGTCATACGAAAGACTATAAAAAACGGGATCCCTTACCTCCCTGTTTGGCACTCAGCATCAAAGTTTGGAAATGGGGGTTGAATCACCAAAAATGATTCCCTAGAACTACTATGCATGTATCTATAAAAAGTTGTTTTTTTTTAAAAAGAAGGGATTTTAAGCCTTTTTTAAAAGCTTTCACAGTCTGTGGTGCCCTCAGGTGGTAAGGGAGAGCTTTCCACAGACTGGGAACCGTGTAGCAGAAAGCCCGGTCTGCAGAGGACAAATTTCACAACAGTGGCCACTACTGCTGCTCACTGCTCCCCTCACCTCCCAGGGGGTGAACAAGGGGATGGTTCAAATGCAGAGTACACATTTCACCACACCTAGTGTGTGTGTGTGTGTGTGTGTGTGTGTGTGTGTGTGTGTGTGTGTGTGTGTGTGTGTGTGTGTGTGACAATCATTGGTACTTTAACTTAACTTAACGTTAACTTAAAATAAAGACTATACAAAATGGGATTTATTACCTCCCTGCTTGACACTCAGCATTAAAAGTTGGAATTGGGGGTTTAATCACCAAAAATGGTTCCTGGGCGCGAACACCGCTGCTGATCACTGCTCCCTCTCACCTCCCAGGGGGTGAATAAGGGGGTGGGTCAAATGATAATAGATTTTATCTGTAAAAAGCACTTTGCATTTTGCAAACAATCTTAAAGTGCAACAATGCATTTAAAAATAATAATAATAATAATAAAAAGATAATAAAAATAAAAACTAGATCAACCTTATAGCTAGAACTAGTATGTATATATCTATAAAAAGGCTTCTTTTTTTAAAAAAAAAAGAAGGGATTTTAAGCCTTTTTTTAAAGCTTCCTCAGTCTGTGGTGCTCTCAGGTGGTCAGGGAGAGTGTAGCCTTTGATGCCTCACCATTTTGTTTTCATTTTAAAACGCCACTCTGCGAGTATTTCTTTGTGTCAGTCAAAGACGTCGTAACATCATCAAGCGGTCATTAAAATCCCCTACCTTGTGTCGTTGCTTCTTGTTGATAGCAGGGGAGGCGGGCTGGCCGGGGCTCGGCACGCCACTGGAAGCCGCCGACCCGGGGCCCGAGTGGAGGAGCGCGGTGCGCTCCAACGCCGACAAAGCTCCCAACCCTCCGGGTCCGGCTCCCGCACCCGGAGCCTGCTGCTGGGACACCTTCTGCAGCTCCGCCGCCAGCTGGTTGGGATCCACGCCGGGAGAACGCTGCCCACCGACTGACGAGAAACACCCACACGGTAAGGGGGTGTGGCGATGGGAATGCAAGTGCAACGTACGTACCGGCCTTGAGCTGGACGTGGTGCTCCAGGACTTGTGGGTGCTCGGGGTCAGACAGCATGTTCAGGTCCCTGTTTGGTTCCATAGTGGGGCAAAAAAGTATTTAGTCAGCCACCTATTGTGCAAGTTCTCCCACTTAAAATGATGACAGAGGTCTGTATTTTTCATCATAGGTACACTTCAACTGTGAGAGACAGAATGTGAAAAATAAATCCAGTAATTCACATTTTAGGAATTTTAAATAATTATTTTGTAAATGTAAGTATTTGGTCAACCATTCAAAGCTCTCACTGATGGAAGGAGGTTTTGGCTGAAAATCTCACGATACATGGCCCCATTCATTCTTTCCTTAACACGGATCAATCGTCCTGTCCCCTTAGCAGAAAAACAGCCCCAAAGCATGATGTTTCCACCCCCATGCTTCACAGTAGGTGTGGTGTTCTTGGGATGCAACTCAGTATTCTGTTGAGTTGAGTTTATACCAAAATGGATACATGGATGATACAGCAGAGGATTGGGAGAATGTCATGTGGTCAGATGAAACCAAAATATAACTTTTTGGTATAAACTCAACACGTCGTGTTTGGAGGAAGAAGAATACTGAGTTGCATCCCAAGAACACCAGACCTACTGTAAAGCATGGGGGTGGAAACATCATGCTTTGGGGCTTTTTTTCTGCTAAGGGGACAGGACGATTGATCCGTGTTAAGGAAAGAATGAATGGGGCCATGTATCGTGAGATTTTCAGCCAAAACCTCCTTGCATCAGTGAGAGCTTTGAATGGTTGACCAAATACTTACATTTACAAAAAAAATATTTAAAATTCCTACAATGTGAATTCCTTGATTTTTTTTTCACATTCCGTCTCTCACAGTTGAAGTGTACCTATGATGAAAATTACAGACCTCTGTCATCATTTTAAGTGGGAGAACTTGCACAATCGGTGGCTGACTAAGTACTTTTTTGCCCCACTGTATATCAACCGGTAGGTTTATTTGTCCAGATGGAGGAGAGGGTCGCCATATTGCATGTAAACATGTCAAAGTGTTTGGGTGGGACGGGAGGGCCGGTGGGTGACAGCCGGGACTTACAGCCGCACACAGAGCTCCGCCTCCGCACACGCCTGCGCCGTGACGCCTTGCACTTCTTCGTAGGTCTTCCCTGTCATCGGGATGCCGTTCCACTCCAGCACCTGCATGCCTGGTGGGGGCAAAAGTAAAGGTTATGCATGGATTTACGACAGTAAATCCAAGCCAAGGTTGAGCTTTTCAATCTGGCCCCCCGGACATTCCCAAATCATATTTTTTTTTAGATCTTTCAGATTTAGTGTAGCTGCAGTGATGTTTTCCAATGACCGTAAGTCTTGAACTATACAAAGTATTTCAGTAGTTGGAATCTGCACTTTTGCATGATTTTTTATAATACATTTTTTAATACATAATTATAACAAATTAAGCAATAAAAAAATGTGTGGGCAACCATTATAATAAATGTATTTTATTGCTTTGTTATTATTATTTATTTAATCATATACCGTATTTCCTTGAATTGCCGACAAGGCGCTAATTGATTTAAAACCTCTTCTCAGTCCGGCACTTACCAAAGGTATGCGGTAAAGGCAAGCATGCGCTAACTATTTTAAAACCTCTTCTCAGTCCGGCACTTACCAAAGGCACGCGGTAAATTTAAGCCTGCGCTCATACATTTGAGTGTGATGTAAGGATACCATCATGAAAAGCACATTTAATGAAAAAAAAAACGTTATTATGGTCTTACCTTTACTTATAAATGAAGTCCATGCGCAGCTCCTTCTGATCAAAAGCATTGATAACTTGTTTATAGAAGTCTTCCTTATCTTTCTTCGGTTTAAAAAGTCTCTCTGTCTCGATGGAGATCTTCCTTTATTACCTCCTGCTTCGATTGAAAGTGCAGTTTAGAAAACGGTTTTATTTTAGATATGTAATCCTCCATGTTAAAAGTGCAAGCGAGAGGAAAAAATAAACGATCGCTGCTCACTCTTGCTACTTGTTGTCAGTTCTTCTGCAGCCGAGTAGTCGCACGAAGGATCACTAGCGCCCTCTATTACCAGGAGGCGGGAGTCATTTAACGACTCATATTTGACACACGCAGCTACGGTATATTAATAAAACATAACTGCTTACTGTTCTGTTTAGCATATTCAATAGCTTGGACCTTAAATCCTACTGAATAGCTCTTAATCTTCTTCCCTTAATGCAATTTCAAATTATTGAAATCAACTTCCTCCATTTTGAAAATGATGACAGGTGAAGTGTCACTCGTGACATGACGAGTTTGAACGGCTGAAATTGTAGGTATATGCTAATTATTTAGCGAAACGAGTTTGACCCGACGGAAATTCTAGACATGCGCTAATAAAAAGCAACATCAGCAAATACAATGTACACATATATGATAGAATAAGTGATAGCAAAGAAGCAATTAGTGAAACAAATAATAATACAGAAATGAGGAAAAAACATTCTTCCACTATAAATGGAGCAATACAAATACCAATAAAAAATAGCACTATTGATAATAAATAATCAAAACAAAAATGTGCCTCTCTTATCAACAATACAGTTGTTCAAATGCAACAATACATATATGTATTGATGAAGAGATACAAAAGAAAGCAGATAAATTGAGGGGAAGAAAGAGAAGCCAACTATATTAACCTTGTAGATTGTTATAGTAACCATAGGTTAAGCTTTGTCAGTGTGCCGTGTGTTACTTAGTTTTCTGTAGGGCAAGAACGTTAATATATGTTTGATGGAATGTGATTATGTGCATAAGTGTATATGTACTTGTATATGTACAGTATATGTATGTTTGTATAGTGAATGTACATGTATATGTATGGGTATACAGTATGTATGTTTGTACAGTGAATGTTTATGTACATGTATGTGTATATGTATGTTTGTACAGTGAATGTATATGTACATGTATGTGTATATGTATGCTTGTAAAGTGAATGTATATGTACATGTATGTGTATGAGTGTACATACATGTACACATACATGTACATGTATGTGTACATGTGTGTTTGTACAGTGAATGTACATGTATGTGTATATGTATGTTTGTATAGTGAATGTATATGTACATTTATGTGTATATGTGTGTTTGTACAGTCAATGTATATGCACATGTATGTGTATATGTATGCTTGTAAAGTGAATGTATATGTACATGTATGTGTATGAGTGTACATACATGTACACATACATGTACATGTATGTGTACATGTATGTTTGTACAGTCAATGTACATGTATGTGTATATGTATGTTTGTATAGTGAATGTATATGTACATTTATGTGTATATGTATGTTTGTACAGTCAATGTATATGTACATGTATGTGTATATGTATGTTTATTCAGTGAATATATTTGTACATGTATGTGTATATGTATGTGTACAGTATGTGTACATGTATGTTTGTACAGTGAATGTATATGTACTTGTATGTGTATATGTATGTTTGTACAGTGAATGTGTATGTACATGTATGTTTTATGTATGTTTGTATAGTGAATGTATATGTACATGTATGTGTATATGTATGTTTGTACAGTGAATGTATATGTAGAGTATGTGTATATGTATGTTTGTATAGTGAATGTCTATGTACATGCATGTGTATATGTATGTTTGTAAAGTGAATGTATATGTACATGTATGTGTATATGTATGTGTACAGTATGTGTATATGTATGTTTGTACAGTGAATGTATACGTACATGTATGTGTATATGTATGTTTGTAAAGTGAATGCATCTATATGTGTATATGTATGTTTGTATAGTGAATGTATATATACATGTATGTGTATATGTATGTTTGCACAGTGAATATACTGTATATGTACATGTATGCGTATATGTATGTTTGTACAGTGAATGTATATGTACATGTATATGTATGTGTACAGTGAATATACTGTGTATTTATATGTATGTGTATATATATGTTTGTACAGTGAATGTATATGTACATGTATGTGTATATGTATATCTGTACTTTTTTTTGTAACGGTCACGTCGTCACATTGCTGGTTTTACGAGCAGAGGCGCATGTTCGGCAGTGCACACACACAGAGTACTTACAAGCAGACACAGCGTGTAGACAGAAAAGGGAGAACGGATGCGTTTTGGCTTAAACACTAAAGATAAAGGTGAAAGGTATGGCGACAACCCTAGTCTGTGGATTATTCTCCTTAGTTTAGCGGCCAGGTATGTGTTTCAATGCTCCTTTTGCTTGGTTTTGAGTTCTTGTTGCCAGGTGGCTGATTTGGCCGCACCTGCTTTTCTGTCATTGATCAAAGTCCTTTACATTCTGGTGTTTTTCCCCGTCCATTGTTCGCCGTGCGCTGCAGACGACGGTTTGTTTGTCGGTGTTGTCGCCACCCAAGGTCTTCACTTTGCGCGAAGCCAGCAGCAGTGTGTGTGTTACACCTCCTCGCCTATTGAAGCCAATAATCTCCTTGCCTGCACAAACACGCCAGCGTACGACCAGCGTGGCTTCATTGCCGCATATTTGTTTACAGCATGAGTGTCATTCAGTGAGTTTTGCATAATTTTTTTAAGGTTGAAATGCCGTATCATTGATTTGTTTGCAGCTGCTCAAAAAAGAGTTAAAGCCCCGGTATTTCAATCATAAGCCTACACAGCTCACGCTCAAAAAACCTCAACGGCTGCTGGGATTAATGTGCTTCTTTTCCAGAAAACTCCCTGGGCTGCGGCAGTACAACACAAATTCATTTTGCCCATCCCCATGCTCTATTTCTCCTGGCTCCTGAAGGCACGTCGTGTTGTTGCCACGCTTGCACGGTTCTACAAACCCTGTTTCCATATGAGTTGGGACATTGTGTTTGATGTAAATATAAACAGAATACAATGATTTGCAAATCCTTTACAACCCATATTTAGTTGAATGCACTACAAAGACAAGATAGTTTATGTTCAAACTCTTAAACTTGATTTGTTTTCTTTAAAAATAATAATTAACTTAGAATTTCATGGCTGCAACACGTGCCAAAGTAGTTGGGAAAGGGCATGTTCACCACTATGTTACATCACCTTTTCTTCTAACAACACTCAATAAACGTTTGGGAGATTTGAGGAAACTAATTGTTGAAGCTTTCGAAGTGGAATTATTTCCCATTCTTGTTTTATGTAGAGCATGGGTGTCAAATTCTGGCCCGCAGGCCAAATCTGGCCCGCCGTGTAATTTAATTTGGGCCTTGAGGCAATATCAATTTAGCATTAGAGCCGCTGTAACACCGCATTCACCGCTAATACTCATACTTGCCAACCCTCCTAATCTTCCCGGTAGACTCCCGAAGTTCAGTGCCCCCCCCGAAAATCTCCCGGGGCAACCATTCTCCCGAATTTTTACCGATTTCCACCTGGACAACTATATTGGGGACGTGCATTTAAGGCACTGCCTTTAGCGTTCTCTACAACCGGTCGTCACGGCCGCTTTTCCTGCATACTAACAGCGTGTCACATAATATTTGTGGCTTTTACACACACACACACACGCACTAGTGAATGCAATGCATACTTGGTCAACAGCCATACAGGTCACACTGAGGGTGGCCGTATAAACAACTTTAGCACTGTCACAAATATGCGCCACACTGTGAACCCACACCAAACAAGAATGACAAACACATGTTGGGTGAACATCCGCACCGTAACACAACAGAACAATTACCCAGAACCCCTTGCAGCACTAAGTCTTCCGGGAAACTTCCAGCAAACTGACCAATAATTAACGTTTTATTCATGCATTTTCCCTGCTACTTCAAGGCTTGAATGTTTGGTTCATTCATTATTGTTATTTATTATTAGCTTGTGGAAAAAAAATGATATTTACCTCAGAAAATTGCAAATGGAAAAAAAGGCATACAATTTTTATTTAAATTTTATTTGATATGCCCTTGATATTTTTTCAATTATTATTATTAATTGAAACTGGATTTTGCATGTCACTAAAGTTATATAAGCCTTGCTTGTTCAATATTTAATGCAAAACTTGTTTGGGTCCCTATTAAAAGGTTCATTTGTTCAACCTTGGCCCGCGGCTTTGTTCCGTTTAAAATTTTGGCCCACTCTGTATTTGAGTTTGACACCCCTGATGTAGAGCTTCAGTCGTTCAACAGTCTCTGCTGTCATATTTTACGCTTCATAATATGCCACACATTTTCAATGGGAGGCAGGTCTGGACTGCAGGCGGGCCAGGAAAATACCCGCACTCTTTTATTTACAAAGCCACGCTGTTGTAACACGAGCTGAATGTGGCTTGGCATTTTCTCGCTGAAATAAGCAGGGGCGTCCATGAAAAAGATGGCACTTAGATGACAACATATGTTGTTCCAAAACCTGTATGTACCTTTCAGCATTAATGGTGCCTTCACAGATGTGTAAGTTACCCATGCCTTGGGCACTAATACACCCCCATACCATCACAGATGCTGGCTTTTCAACTTTGCGTCGATAACAGTCTGGATCAGGGGTAGGGAACCTATGGCTCTTTTAATAACTGCATCTGGCTCTCAGATAAATCTTAGCTGACATTGCTTACCACGATAAGTAATGAATAATTCCACTGGGAATCAAAGTGTTAAAAATAACATTCAAAGTATAAAACATTCTCCTGCATTTTAATCCATCCGTTTTCTACCTCACCTGTTCAAGAAGTTACATTAATGGTATGAAATATTTTATTTATTATTGGTTAGCGTCAGAATAACAATGTCAATAAAAATAATAAGAGACTCTAAAAATGTTGGTCTTACTTAAAAATGGACACATTTAGATGTATTCAGTGTTAAAAAATATTACATGGCTCTCAAAGAAATACATTTTTTTAAGATTTGGCTTTCATGGCTCTTTCACTCAAAAAGGTTCCCGACCCCTGGTCTGGATGGTTGCTTCCCCTTTGGTCGGGATGACACAATGTCGAATATGTGTAAAAAAAAATTGAAATGCGGAGTCGTCAGACCACAGAGCACTTTTCCACTTTGCATCAGTCCATCTTAGATGATCTCTGGATGTTGTTGATAAATGGCTTTCACTTTACATAGTAGAGCTTTAACTTGCACTCACAGATGTAGCGACAAACTGTATTTAGCAACAGTGGTTTTCTGAAGTGTTCCTGTGTGGTGATATCCTTTAGAGATTGATGTCGGTTTTTGATACAATGACGTCTGAGGGATCGAAGGTCACGGTCATTCAATGTTGGTTTCCAGACACGCCGCTTACGTGGAGTGATTTCTCCAGATTCTCTGAACCTTTTGATGATATTATGGACCGTAGTTGTTGAAATCCCTAAATTTCTTGCAATTGCACTTTGAGAAACGTTGTTCTTAAACTGTTTGACTATTTGCTCACGCAGTTGTGGACAAAGGGGTGTACCTCGCCCCATTATTTCTTGTGAAAGCATTTTTTGGGAAGCTGTTTTTATAGCCAATCGTGGCACCCACCTGTTCCCAATTAGCCTGCACACCTGGTTGACGAGCATTCCTCAACTTTATCAGTACTTATTGCCACCTTTCCCAACTTCTTTGTCACGCGTTGCTGGCATCAAATTCTAAAGTTAATGATTATTTGCAAAAAATGAAAAATGTTTATCAGTTTGAACATCAAATATGTTGTCTTTGTAGTGAATTCAATTGAATATGGGTTGAAAAGGATTTGCCTCGTCAAAACAGTTCTGAGATGAAACGAGTCCATTCCCAAATCAAACATTGCGTGGTGTTAAGAAAACAACATTTAACTCGAAGAATCGGCACGTGCAGATTTCAGATTGCAGTGCCCGGGTTGCAAGCCGCATGCTAAATATAGCCTGATGACTAACTGCACCCTAAGGTGGATTCTCTTATAATAGGAAACGACACCAAAGCACAAACGCATGACTTTTTTGGATCGTGCTGTAATAAGGTTGTACCTACTCGTACCAGTACAATACCGCTTTACTAATGAGTCATATTCAGTACTATACCACCTCTGAAAAGTACCGGTCACGTCGTGGAGCATGTTCGGCAGCGCAAATTCACAGAGTACTTACGAGCAGACACAGTGTGTGGACAGAAAAGGGAGAACGGACGCATTTTGGTTTAAAAAAGATAAAGGTTTAGTGTACCATATGTCCCGGCAAGAAATCTGCGTTCAAAGAACTCCGGCTTATTAGTGATTCCCAGAGCCCAAAAAAAGTCTGCGGGCTATAAAGCGTTTTCTATTGGGGCTCCGGTACTCTGGAATGTTCTACCAGTTGTTATGATCCGCTGCCCGGATCATGTCATAATCTGGTTTTGTTCCGTTTATGTATCAAATCTTGTTAGTGTTTGACTTCCTTAGTTCCTGTTTGTTCTGTTGCCATAGTCACACATTAGTGTCACCCGCCTCTCACCTGTTTGTGATCACTGTCTGTATTTAAGCCTGCCTTTTCCGTTACTCGTCCTTTCTTCCTAGTTTCTGTTCCATGCAACAGGTGACGACGCTGATTCTCGACTGTGGTAAAACTATCTTTGTCCTTGTTTGTGCTCTAGCTCACTTGCTAGCGCTTTTAGTTCTTTCTAGCTCCCATGCTACTTCTGTTCGTTTTGCCTTTTGTGCCTAGTACCAGTTTTTCTGTTCTTAGTCTATTTTTTAGTATAAATAAATCATCATTTCTTACCTTCACGCTGTGTTCAAGTCCGACTGCATAATTGAGAGAACAAACCCGCACCACGATGCCAGCAAACCGTCACACCAGTAACAGTTAGAGATGTGACCGCAGTAGAAGCATTTAAGTCCCATCTTAAAACTAATTTGTGTACTCTAGCCTTTAAATAAACCCCCCTTTAGACCAGTTGATCTGCCGTTTCTTTTCTGCTCTGCCCCCCCCTCTCCTTGGTGGAGAATATTATGCTAGCTCCAGTATGGACTGAACTCTCACTATTATGTTATATCCACTATGGACTGGACTCTCACACTATTAGGCTAGATCCACTATGGACTGGACTCTCACACTATTAGGCTAGATCCACTATGGACTGGACTCTCACTATTATATTAGATCCACTATGGACTGGATTCTCATTATTATGTTAGAACCACTATGGACTGGACTCTCACACTATTATATCCACTATGGACTGGACTCTCACTATTATGTTAGATCCACTATGGACTAGACTCTCACAATATTATCTTAGCTCCACTATGGACTGGACTCTCACACTATTATGTTAGATCCACAATGGACTGGTCTCTCACACTATTATGTTAGATCCACTATGGACTGGACTCTCACAATATTATGTTAGCTCTACTATGGACTGGACTCTCACACTATTATGCTAGATCCACTATGGACTGGACTCTCACATTATTATGTTAGATCTGGAATCTATTATGTTCGAACCACTATGGACTGGTCTCTCACACTATTATGTTAGATCTTCTGTGGACTGGACTCGCACTATTTTGTTAGATCCACTATGGACTGGACTCTCACAATATTATCGTAAATCCACTATGGACTGGACTTTCACACTATTATGTTCGATCCACTATGGACTGGACTCTCACACTTTTATGTTAGATCCACTATCGACTGGACTCTCACTGATATGTTAGATCCACTATGGACTGGACTCTCACACTGTTATGTTAGATCCACTATGGACTAGTCTGTCACATTACTATATTAGATCAGGACTTTATTATGTAAGATCCACTATGGACTGGACTCTCAAACTATTATATTAAATCCACTATGGACTGGACTCTCAATATTATGTTAGATCCACTATGGACTGGACTCTCACTATTATGTTAGATCCACTATGGACTGGACTCTCAATATTATCTTAGATCCACTATGGACTGGACTCTCACTATTATGTTAGATCCACTATGGACTGGACTCTCAATATTATGTTAGATCCACTATGGACTGGACTCTCACTATTATGTTAGATCCACTATGGACTGGGCTCTCACACTATTATGTTAGATCCACTATGGACTGGACTCTCACTATTATGTTAGATCCACTATGGACTGGACTCTCACTATTATGTTAGATCCACTATGGACTGGACTCTCACTATTATGTTAGATCCACTATGGACTGGGCTCTCACACTATTATGTTAAATTCACTCGACGTCCAATGCACCGGTCTGGACTTTAAGCAATAATTGCAAGTTGCTTGTACCCTCAATGACTTTGCCCTCTGCCAGTCCACCGGGAACAACTCTGGCAATGTAGGCTCCGATCTCTCCGCGGCTCCCCGGAATCTGTTTGCCACCGACCACTCGTATCCCAAGACCGTTGCCTAAAGAAAGTACGCAACAATTAGCCCTGAAGCCTAGAATTGGACATCATGAAGGTCGGTGTGAGTTAGTACCTGACACACTGGAGTCCCTCTGGTCTCTCAGGAGCTTCACCCGAGTGTGAGGGAAGACGTAAGGGAGCAGTTTCATCTGAGGAAAACGTGACAAGGTGTTAAAAATGCATACTCAGCATAATAGTCAACATTTGACTGGAACTGCGTGAGGTCTGAGAGTCACACACTTTTTAGTTTTGGTACTTTGCATCAAATAGCAAGTGTCTCTTTGAAGTAAGTCATCTCTTAAAGGGGAACTGGACTCTTTTTGGATTTTTGCTTATCGTCCACAATCACTACAAAATACTTTTGTATTCTAAATATTAAATAAATGTGATCAAAATTGAACTTACAATGGAGGCTACAAAGCCGCTTCCACGAGTTGAGTTTATACCAAAATGGATACATGGATGATACAGCAGAGGATTGGGAGAATGTCATGTGGTCAGATGAAACCAAAATAGAACTTTTTGGTATAAACTCAACTCGTGGTGTTTGGAGGAAGAAGAATACTGAGTTGCATCCCAGGAACACCAGACCTACTGTGAAGCATGGGGGTGGAAACATCATGCTTTGGGGCTGTTTTTGAGGACGATTGATCCGTGTTAAGGAAAGAATGAATGGGGCCATGTATCGTGAGATTTTGAGCCAAAACCTCCTTCCATCAGTGAGAGCTTTGAATGGTTGACCAAATACTTATTTTCCACCATAATTTACAGATAAATTCTTTAACATTCCTACAATGTGAATTCCTGGATTTTTTTTTCACATTCTGTCTCTCACAGTTGAAGTGTACCTATGATGAAAATTACAGACCTCTGTCATCATTTTAAGTGGGAGAACATGCACAATCGGTGGCTAACTAAATACTTTATATATATATATGTATATCATCTTCCGCTTATCCGAGGTCGGGTCGCGGGGGCAGCAGCCTAAGCAGGGAAGCCCAGACTTCCCTATCTCCAGCCACTTCGTCTAGCTCTTCCCGGGGGATCCCGAGGCGTTCCCAGGCCAGCCGGGAGACATAGTCTTTCCAACGTGTCCTGGGTCTTCCCCGTGGCCTCCTACCAGCTGGACGTGCCCTAAACACATCCCTAGGGAGGCGTTCGGGTGGCATCCTGACCAGATGCCCGAACCACTTCATCTGGCTCCTCTCGATGTGGAGGAGCAGCGGCTTTACGTTGAGATCCTCCCGGATGGCAGAGCTTCTCACCCTATCTCTAAGGGAGAGCCCCGCCACCCGGCGGAGGAAACTAATTTCGGCCGCTTGTACCCGTGATCTTATCCTTTCGGTCATGACCCAAAGCTCATGACCATAGGTGAGGATGGGAAGGTAGATCGACCGGTAAATTGAGAGCTTTGCCTTCCGGCTCAGCTCCTTCTTCACCACAACGGATCGATACAACGTCCGCATTACTGAAGACGCCGCACCGATCCGCCTGTCGATCTCACGATCCACTCTTCCCCCACTCGTGAACAAGACTCCTAGGTACTTGAACTCCTCCACTTGGGGCAGGGTCTCCTCCCCAACCCGGAGATGGCACTCCACCCTTTTCCGGGCGAGAACCATGGACTCGGACTTGGAGGTGCTGATTCTCATTCCGGTCGCTTCACACTCGGCTGCGAACCGATCCAGTGAGAGCTGAAGATCCCGGCCAGATGAAGCCATCAGGACTACATCATCTGCAAAAAGCAGAGACCTAATCCCGTGGCCACCAAACCGGAACCCCTCAACGCCTTGGCTGCGCCTAGAAATTCTGTCCATAAAAGTTATGAACAGAATCGGTGACAAAGGACAGCCTTGGCGGAGTCCAACCCTCACTGGAAACGTGTCCGACTTACTGCCAGCAATGCGGACCAAGCTCTGACACTGATCATACAGGGAGCGGACTGCCACAATAAGACATTCCGATACCCCATACTCTCTGAGCACTCCCCACAGGACTTCCCGAGGGACACGGTCGAATGCCTTCTCCGAATCCACAAAGCAGATGTAGACTGGTTGGGCAAACTCCCATGCACCCTCAAGAACCCTGCCGAGAGTATAGAGCTGGTCCACAGTTCCACGACCAGGACGAAAACCACACTGTTCCTCCTGAATCCGAGGTTCGACTATCCGGCGAAGCCTCCTCTCCAGTACACCTGAATAAACCTTACCGGGAAGGCTGAGGAGTGTGATCCCACGATAGTTGGAACACACCCTCCGGTCCCCCTTCTTAAAGAGAGGGACCACCACCCCGGTCTGCCAATCCAGAGGTACCGCCCCCGATGTCCACGCGATGCTGCAGAGTCTTGTCAACCAAGACAGCCCCACAGCATCCATAGCCTTAAGGAACTCCGGGCGGATCTCATCCACCCCCGGGGCCTTGCCGCCGAGGAGCTTTTTAACTACCTCAGCGACCTCAGCCCCAGAAATAGGAGAGTCCACCACAGATTCCCCAGGCACCGCTTCCTCAAAGAAAGACGTGTTGGTGGGATTGAGGAGGTCTTCGAAGTATTCCCTCCACCGATCCACAACATCCGCAGTTGAAGTCAGCAGAACACCATCCGCACCATACACGGTGTTGATAGTGCACTGCTTCCCCTTCCTGAGGCGCTGTATGGTGGTCCAGAATCGCTTCGAAGCCGTCCGGAAGTCGTTTTCCATGGCTTCCCCGAACTCTTCCCATGTCCGAGTTTTTGCCTCCGCGACCGCTAAAGCTGCACACCGCTTGGCCCGTCGGTACCCGTCCACTGCCTCCGGAGTCCTATGAGCCAAAAGAACCCGATAGGACTCCTTCTTCAGCTTGACGGCATCCCTCACTTTTGGTGTCCACCAACGGGTTCTGGGATTACCGCCACGACAGGCACCAACAACCTTGCGGCCACAGCTCCAATCAGCCGCCTCTACAATAGAGGTTCGGAACATGGTCCACTCGGACTCAATGTCCTGCACCTCCCTCGTGACATGTTCAAAGTTCTCCCGGAGGTGTGAATTGAAACTCTCTCTGACAGGAGACTCTGCCAGACGTTCCCAGCAGACCCTCACAATGCGCTTGGGCCTGCCAGGTCTGTCCGGCATTCTCCCCCACCATCGCAGCCAACTCACCACCAGGTGGTGATCGGTAGAAAGCTCCGCCCCTCTCTTCACCCGAGTGTCCAAAACATAAGGCCGCAAATCCGATGACACAACTACAAAGTCGATCATGGTACTGCGGCCTAGGGTGTCCTGGTGCCAAGTGCACATATGGACACCCTTATGTTTGAACATGGTGTTTGTTATGGACAAACTGTGACGAGCACAAAAGTCCAATAACAAAACACCACTCGGGTTTAGATCCGGGCGACCATTCTTCCCAATCACGCCTCTCCAGGTTTCACTGTCGTTGCCAACATGAGCGTTGAAGTCTCCCAGTAGGACAAGGGAATCACCCGGAGGAGCACTTTCCAGTACTCCCTCGAGTGTACCCAAAAAGGGTGGGTATTCTGAACTGCTGTTTGGTGCATAAGCACAAACAACAGTCAGGACCCGTACCCCCACCCGAAGGCGAAGGGAAGCTACCCTCTCGTCCACTGGGTTGAACTCAAACGTGCAGGCTTTGAGCCGGGGGGCAACGAGAATTGCCACCCCAGCCCGTCGCCTCTCACTGCCGGCAACGCCAGAGTGGAAGAGGGTCCAGTCCCTCTCGAGAGAACTGGTTCCAGAGCCCTTGCTCTGCGTCGAGGTGAGTCCGACTATATCCAGCCGGAACTTCTCTACCTCGCGCACTAGCTCAGGCTCCTTCCCCCCAGTGAGGTGACGTTCCACGTCCCAAGAGCTAGCTTCTGTAGCCGAGGATCGGACCGCCAAGTGCCCTGCCTTCGGCTGCCGCCCAGCTCACAATGCACCCGACCTCTATGGCCCCTCCTATGAGTGGTGAGCCCATTGGAGGGATGACCCACGTTGCCTCTTCGGGCTGTGCCCGGCCGGGCCCCATGGGGACAGGCCCGACCACCAGGCGCTCGCCATCGTGCCCCAACTCCGGGCCTGGCTCCAGAGCGGGGCCCCGGTGACCCACTTCCGGGCGAGGGAAATCTGGGTTCATTTTGTTGTAATTCCATAGAAGTCTTTGAGCTGCTCTTTGTCTGATCACTCACCTAGGACCTGTTTGTCTTGGGAGACCCTACCAGGGGGCATGAAAGCCCCCAGACAACATAGCTCCTAGGATCATTGGGACACGCAAACTCCTCTACCACGGTAAGGTAGCAGCTCAGAGAGGAGTATATATATATATATATATATATATATATATATATATATATATATAACAATACATACATACATATTATATATATATACATATATATATATAATATATATATGTATGTATTGTTATTATAAATGTTAGTATATAACATATATACTTACATAATGTGTATAATAAATCTTATTAAAATGTTAGTACATTAGATTTGGGAAAAACCACAAGACTACTTCATCTCTACAGAACTGTTTCATGAGGGGTTCCCTCAATCATCAGGAGATTTTAATGGAAGCATTCACATACAATGGTTTGTATAGGGCACAGAGTGGGTGGGTACAGGCAGGCGTAGCGGCGTGGTGATTGGATCATGTGTTACCTAGGAGGTGTTTCCGTCTGTGGCGGCATGTTGAAATGATTTCACTGCGCTTGTTGAGGGATGACAGGTCTGAATGATATGTAATAAACAGTTTCTCTTCTAAGCAAAGGTTGCATCTTTTATTACCACTGTTGTAAGGTGTGATGGATGCAAGAATTTGCCATGTTATTGAATATTCAACATTATTGTCTTTGGGGTTCCAAATGTGTTTGCTGAGTTCTGTAGAATTCCGCAAGGTCTGGTTTCTAAAGGAGGCCTTGTGATTATTCCATCTGGCTTCAAACGCTCCTTCGGTTAATCCTACGTACCTGTCGGATGTGCTAATGTCCTTGCGTGTTACCTGTGTTACCAATCTAGTACATTACATGTATACTTACATCATACATATATATATGTATATATATATATATATATACATCAATATATATATATATATATATATATATATATATATATATGTATGTATGATGTAAGTATACATGTAATGTACTAAAATGTATAATAACATTTTATATATATATATAATGTAAGTATAAATGTAATGTAGAATCATTTATAATAATATTTATTATATACAGTACATGTTCTAAGTATATATGTAATGTAACATTTATAATATTTATTATTTGCCTATTTTGATCATTTTAAGCATACGCGGTGCATTAATAAAAAAACGCATCACAATATTTGCTTTTTTTTTCTTTATGACTGGTTATTACTGCAAACGTCACTTACTGTACAATGTCTGCTATCACTCGGGTTCCAACTCACGTCATATATTCTCATTTAGATCAAAACAAATTCTCATAATCCTCACGTTTTCATGTCGGCCCTTGCCATTTTCGGGGCCCTTGCCATTTTCGGGGCCCTAAAGGGCTGTCAAATTGTCCCAAGTCAGAAGTCTTCTGTACGGGGGAAATGCAATATTTAAGATCTAGAATAAATGTCCAGGGAGCAGGGAAGCGAGGAAATAGCGGACCAATCGATAGTGTAAACTTAGGGGCACACGCTAAAGATCACATTACCGCTATAAATAATCTGTCTGCGTTAGCGCTTGTA
Organism: Nerophis ophidion; assembly: GCF_033978795.1. NCBI lineage: Eukaryota > Metazoa > Chordata > Actinopteri > Syngnathiformes > Syngnathidae > Nerophis > Nerophis ophidion. The sequence goes on from NC_084622.1 coordinate 10,295,449, forward strand.
ATAACAATTTGACACTGAAAATATAATTAATTTAAAAACTACTGCATTTTCTCCAATTGAACTTTCACCTTTTGACTAAACACACCAATAAGATTGTTATAAATATGTATATTACAACTCCTTGGTTATAGTACATTAATAAACACACAATAAAATGGTTAATAGATGTATATTAAAACTCCTTTGTTATAGTACATGAATAAACACACCAATAAGATTGTTATAAGATGTATATTGTAACTCCTTTGTTATAGTACATCAATAAACACCAATAAGATTGTTAATAACAAATAAAGCAATGAAAAAAAACATGTGTGGGCATTCATTATAATAAAATGTTTTTATTGCTTTATTTATCTTTTAAATACATAAATTAAACACATAAATGAAATACATTAAATAATAAAAAATGTGTGGGCAAGTATAATAAAACATCTAATGCTTTATTTTTTATTTTATTTAAAAACATAACTAATTTATATATATATATATACATATATATATACACATATATATATATATATATATATATATATATATATATATATATATATATATATATATATATATATATATATATATATATATATATATATATATATATATATATAAATTAAGCAATAAAACGTGTGGGGTGTGGGAAACTATTATAATAAAAAATCTTTATTGCTTTATTTTTTAATTGTATTTTAATAAAAATATAAATAAAAAATGTAATAAAATTATAACATGTAATATATATATATATATATATATATATATATATACATATATATACACATATATATATATATATATATATATATATATATATATATATATATATATATATATATATATATATATATATATATATATATATATATATATATATATATATATATATATATAAATTAAGCAATAAAACGTGTGGGGTGTGGGAAACTATTATAATAAAAAATATTTATTGCTTTATTTTTTAATTGTATTTTAATAAAAATATAAATAAAAAATGTAATAAAATGATAACATGTAATATATATATATATATATATATATATATATATACATTAAGTAATTTAAACAATGTGTGGACAAACATAATGCATTTTTTTACTGCTTTATTTATTTATTTTGTTTTTAAATAAAACAATACAAATAATGTATTATAAAGGTTGCCCACATTTTTTTTTTCTTTATTTGTGTTTTTGTTTTCTTTTGATACTGTACTGGGTCTTTGATTGATAATAATTTCCAGCCATTTTTTGTGGGTTTGTTTGTTTGTTCGGTATTTCAACAGAAAAACAAGAAAGGAGAAAGACTTAAATTTTAAGTGGACATCTTGACTGCCAAAAAATAAAAATAAAAATCTGTCTAAGCCTTGGCCCCTGGGGAGGGGGTCCAGACTGAAGCCAAGAAAAAAAAACTAATAGTCATAGCACACATAAGCATGTGTGGAAGAACACAAAGGACATTAAAAGAGCATAGTTTATGCAAACAGCCATTTCTACATACAGCTACAAAAAACAAAACAAAACAAAAAAATTAAATAAAGAATGATTTAGTTAAAAAAAAAAAAAACATGTACACTGTGGTGGCCTCTGCGGTGTTCCATGCGATTGTCTGCAGGGTTGGGGGTGAGCATGGCCAGAGACAGAAGTAGACCCAACTAAGCAACCGAGAGAGCATGGCACAGCAGTCACGGCTGCCCTCAGAATATAAAAGTATAATCGCCTCATTTAAATCATTGCTTATGTATTTGGTTATTGGATTTTTGTACATACAGATTGATGGCTAACTTGCTTTTGAAATGGTATGTCAAGGTGACAAGCAGATATTTATGTATCTATTGTTATTTTTACAAACTATCGTACAGTATACATTAATTCGGGTGCTAAAAATTGGCAGATGATGTGGTCCCGATGGCTTCATCTGGCCAGGATCTTCAGCTCTCATTGGATTGGTTCGGTTCGGCTTGGAATCAACACCTCCAAGTCCGAGTCGAACCTCGCATTCAAGAGGAAAAGTGTGGTTTTCGTCCTGGTCGTGGAACTGTGGACCAGCTCTATACTCTCCGCAGGGTCCTTGAGGGTGCATGGGAGTTTGCCCAACCAGTCTACATGTGCTTTGTGGACTTGGAGAAGGCATTCGACCGTGTCCCTCGGGAAGTCCTGTGGGGAGTGCTCAGAGAGTATGGGGTATCGGACTGTCTGATTGTGGCGGTCCATTCCCTGTATGATCAGTGTCGGAGCTTGGTCCGCATCGCCGGCAGCCAGTCGGACACTTTTCCAGTGACGGTAGGACTCCGCCAAGGCTGTCCTTTGTCACCCATTCTGTTCATAACTTTTATGGACAGAATTTCTAGGCGCAGTAAAGGCATTGAGCGGATCCGGATCGGTGGCTGCAGGATTAGGTCTCTGCTTTTTGCAGATGATGTGGTCCTGATGGCTTCATCCGGCCAGGATCTTTAGCTCTCATTGGATCGGTTCGCAGCCGAGTGTGAAGCGACTGGTATGGGAATCAACACCTCCAAAAGTCAGAGTCCATGGTTCTCGCCCGGAAAAGGGTGGAGTGCCATCTTTGGGTTTGGAAGGAGACCCTGCCCTAAGTGGAGGAGTTCAAGTACCTCAGAGTCTTGTTCACGAGTGAGGGAAGAGTGGATCGGGGAATCGATGTGGCATCTTCAGTAATGCGGACGCTGTATCGATCCGTTGTGGTGAAGAAGGAGCTGAGCCGGAAGGCAAAGCTCTCAATTTACCAGTCGATCTAAGTTCCCATACTCATCTATGGTCATGAGCTTTGGGTTATGACCGAAAGGACAAGATCACGGGTACAAGCGGCCCAAATGAGTTTCCTCCGCCGGGTGACGGGACTCTCCTTTAGAGATAGGACAAGAAGCTCGAGAGGAGCCAGATGAAGTGGTTCGGGCATCTGGTCAGGATGCCACCCGAACGCCTCCCTAGGGAGTTGAATCAAGGCACGTCCGACCGGTAGGAAACCACGGGGAAGACCCAGGACACGTTGGGAAAACTACGTCTCCTGATTGGCCTGGGAATGCCTCGGGATCCCCCGGGAGGAGCTGGACAAAGTGGCTGGGGAGAGGGAAGTCTGGGCTTTCCGGCTTAGACTGAAGACGATGTATGGAAGGATTGGTAGATATAAAAAACATAGGCCTTGCTAACTGTCCAATTAGATCACTCTGGTGTGTTTCCTAGATTGTCCGGTATGTCGTTATTCTATATTACACTGTACTGTAATACATAAACCAGCATTGTAGTCCCAAATTGATGACAAACTTCGGCAATGAAGGCTCATCTTACCTGTCTGCGGTCCACCACCACATGCTGACTCTGAGGATGTCCTTCCCTTGGTTTATCGAACCAGTCAGTGTCCTCTCTTCGTAAGTGGTAGGCTAGACAACGACAAGCAGCAGTTAAAAACAAGCCCACCCTTAATTAACTATAAAAATAAAAATTAAATGATAGAAAAAACCTACTTAAAAGAGTCTGGAAAGGGCAAAGCAGAGCTCAATTTTTCAATTAAGCTTTGGAAACAGAGTTCCCAATATGCATCACAAAGTCTGTCACACATCAAATTTGTGTAATCGAATGTATATATTTTTTCTTTTACTTTGCGTTTATACCGGTGGTTCTCAAACATATTCATTAAAAACAAGTGCATTTTAAATATTTTTTGGCCAGTGGAACATAACACATAGTCTGAACAGTAACACTGTGTTTAAATTAGCCCTGTAACAGTAAACGGTATATTGATAAACCGCGGTAAAATTTCAGACAGTTAGTAACACCGTTTGAATTTTTAGTGACCAAAAAAAATATGTAGTTATTAATGCATTTTAGGCAACACTGCTTACTTCCAGAAAACTGAAGCGCTGTTAGGCTCGGGAAAACTTGGCAGCGACTACACGGACTTTGCTTTGAAAATGTTCCCTCTGAGCTATCGGAGCCGATCGCTTCTACTTCCATGGAATTTTGATGGGCGATTAATAACGCAATGCTGTTTGAGGCGGGAAAATATTTGATGACTGAGTGTCTGAGAAGTTAGCATGCAGCAGGCGATGTGTCAGGAAAATTTTTTGAACGTTTTAACACATTTAAAATGACCGGGATAATAATGATTACCCTGACAATTTTGCTCACAACAAGAGTGATAAGACTTTTCCACACCTATTTTAAATTTAGGGAAAAAAAAGATTGCATTTTAATCAAGTGTTGTTGTTTTTTTGGCGTACCACAGCTTGAGAATCCCTGGTATACATAAGACCTTGTGAAGGGAAGACGTCTGTGATCCCTCCATCAGTTTTTAACAGCTCTTACATTGGAGTTGATAAGATTTCGCAAAATCAAAGGAGGTTTTTTGTCAGCTTAGGGCGGAATACAAAATAAATCGAAATGACAAAATAAATAAAGTTTGCATTAAATTGAATGTAAAATCCTACATTGCAGGTTTTTTTCCCCTAACATTCTAATGACGCGCTAAGTTCCGTATGGTTTATTTGTTTTAAACATGCTTAACATTAACCTCTTAAGGCCCAGGCTGTTTTTTTATTTATCTTTGCTATTTGGGTTTATTAAAACCTAATTAGAAAAACAAAAACAAAAAAATCATCTTTTCATATGATGTACTTAGTCCATATGTACACAAACGTGTACTTCATGTTTAGTGACATGCTAATTCTTATTTTTACACCCCCCCCCCCCCCATTCCATTGTATGTTATACTCTTCTGACACCACCAGATGGCAGTGTAAGTGTCCACATAAGTGGCCATAAGACCCCAATTCAGTAGTGTACACAATTTTGGAAAGAAGAGCTAAAACACTATGCCTTAGAACAGTGGTCCCCAACCACCGATTGGTACCGGGCCGCACAAAATATAAATATATATATATATATATATATATATATATATATATATATATATATATATATATATATATATATATATATATATATTTTTTTTTTTTTTAAATTATTAAATTAACATAAAAACACAATATATACATTATAAATCAATATAGATCAATACAGTCTGCAGGGATACAGTCCGTAAGCACACATGATTATATTTCTTTTAATATTTGATCAAACATTCAAACTATTTTTTCAAATATTTGATCAAACATTCAAACCATTTTTTTAAATATTTGATCAGACATTCAAATAATTAAAAAAAAATATTTGATCAAACATTCAAACCATTTAAAAAATATTTGATCAAAAATAAAAAAACTAAATTAAAATATTTGATGAAATATTCAAACCATTTTTTAAATATTTGATCAAACATTCAAACCATCGTTTTTAAATATTTGATCAAACATTCAAAATATTTTTTTAATGTTTGATCAAACATTCAAACCATTTTTAAAATATTTATGAAAGATTAAAATCATTTTAAAAATAAATATTTGATCAAACATTCAACCATTTTTAAAAAATATTTATAAACATTAAAACCATTGTTTAAATATTTGATCAAACATTCAAACAATTTTTTTTATATCTGATCAAACATTCAAACTATTTTTTTCAAATATTTGATCAAACATTCAAAACTTTTTTTAAAATATTTGAGCAACATTCAAACTATTTTTTTAAACATTTGATCAAACATTTAAACAATTTTTTTAAATATTTGATCAAACATTCAAATTATTTTTTTTAAATATTTGATCAAACATTTAAACCATTTTTTAAAATATTTGATCAAACATTCAAACCATTTTTTAAAATATTTGATCAACATTCAAACTATTTTTTTAAATATTTGATCAAATATTCAAACTATTTTTTTAAATATTTGATCATACATTCAAATTATTTTATTTTTAAATATTTGATCAAACATTCAAACCATTTTTTAAATATTTGATCAAACATTCAAACCATTTTTTTAAATATTTGATCAAACATTCAAACCATTTTTTTAAATATTTGATCAAACATTCAAACCATTGTTTTTAATATTTGATCAAACATTCAAACTATTTTTTTTAAATATTTGATCAAACATTCAAACCATTTTTTTAAATATTTGACCAATCATTCAATCCATTTTTCTTAATATTTGATCAAACATTCAAACTATTTTTTTCAATATTTTTTGATCAAACATTCAAATTATTTTTTTTCAAATTTGATCAAACATTTAAAATATTTTTTTAAATATTTGATCAAACATTCAAACCATTTTTTAAATATTTGATCAAACATTCAATTGTTTTTAAATATTTGATTAAACATTCAAACCATTTTATTTTAAATATTTGATCAAACATTCAAACTTTTTTTTAAAATATTTGATCAAACATTAAAACATTTTTTTAAAAATATTTTATAAAACATTCGAACTATTTAAAAAAAATGTGATCAAACATTCAAACCATTTAAAAAATATATTTATCAAAAATTAAAACCATTTAAAAAAAAGTTTAAGTATTCAAACCTTTTTTAAAAAAATATTTATCAAACATTCAAACCGTTTTTTAAATATTTTATCAAACATTCAAATCATTTTTGTAAATATTTGATCAAATATTCAAATTATTTTTTTCAATATTTGATCAAACAATTAAAAAAAAAATTTAAATATTTGAACAAACATTCAAACCATTTTAATGAATATTTGATCAAACAATCAATTTTTAGAAAAATATTTGATCAAACATTCAAACCATTTAAAAAATATATTTATCAAAAATTAAAACCATTTTTAAAAGAAAGTTTAAAAATTCAAACCTTTTTAAAAAAATATTTATCAAACATTCAAACCGTTTTTTAAATATGTTATCAAACATTCAAATCATTTTTTAAATATTTGATCAAATATTCAAATTATTTTTTTCAATATTTGATCAAACAATTAAAACATTTTTTTAAATATTTGAACAAACATTCAAACCATTTTAATGAATATTTGATCAAACAATTAATTTAAAAAATACATTTGATCAAAAATTCAAACCATTCTTACTATTTTTTTTTAAATATTTGATTAAACATTCAAACCATTTAAAAAATATTTTATCAAACATTCAAACCATTTTATTTTAAATATTTGATCAAACATTAAAACATTTTTTCATATTTGATCAAACATTCAAACCTTTTTTTAAAATATTTGATCAAACATTCAAACCATTTTTTTCAAAATATTTGTTTAAACATTCAAACCATTTTTTTCAATATTTGATCAAACATTCAAACCATTTTTTGTTTATATTTGATCAATATTCAAACCATAAATATAAATAAATACTAATAATAATGATTTCAAAGCAAGGTATCCATCAAATTGTGCAATGTAAAAATAGCGGTAGATTTCATGATAAAGTTGAGAAATTGACTGTGGTTTTTGCATACTTTTTTTTCTTCTCTTTTTTTTTTTTGCATTTACAGTAACAAACCGAGAAATCTACAGTTCTTGATTCATGGTAAAAAACAAAAAAACTAACAAACTGGCAGCACAGGTGCCCAAATTTTACTGTAAAATTGCAGGTTTTTTTTATTTACGCTAAAAAAACAAATGTACAGTAAAATTTTGGCAACTGAGCTGCCTTTTTTTAATCCATAAAAACAGCAGTACTGTTTTTTCTTTCCATTTACACTAATATACACTACATTTTGAGGTGGAATAGAGGTGTGGAAGTGCGGGGGAACACATATTGGAGGAACATAAAGGCATAGTATCAACTCCAGAAAAGAGCTATAAGGATTATTCATTCTTTAAAACTGCAAAAATTAACCTTTTAATAGGGACCCAAGCAAGTTTTGCATTGAATATTGAACAAGCAAGGTTTATATAACTTTATAGTGACATGCAAAATACAGTTTCAAATAATAATAAAAAATATCAATGGCATATCAAATAAAATGTAAATAACAATTGAATGCCTCTTTTCTATTTGCAGCCTTCTGAGGTAAATATCAAAATAAACTTTTTTCCACCCGCTAATAGTACATTTGAAAAATAAAATAACAATAATGAATGAATCAAACATTAAAGCTTAGAAGTAGCAAGAGAAAGTGAATAAATTAAACTGTAAGTATTGCTCAGTTTGCTCACTTTACATTGAGTATACAATCTCAAAGTGCAACAGTGTATTTAAAAATAAAATAAAAATAATAATAATAAAAATAATATAAAACTAACAACTGGAACAGCTTTATAGCTAGAACTAGTATTCCTATATCTATGAAAAGGTTTTTTTTTAAAGAAGGGGTTTTAAGCCTTTTTAAAAGCATTCACAGTCTGTGGTGCCCTCAGGTGGTTAGGGAGAGCGTTCCACAGACTGCGAGCGACAGAGCAGAAAGCCCCGTCTACAGAGGGCAAATTTCAACACAGCGGGCACCGCTGCTGCTCACTGCTCCCCCTCACCCCCCAGGGGCTGAACAAGGGGATGGGTCAAATGCAGAGGACACATCTCACCACACCTCGTGTCTGTGTGACAATCGTTGGTACTTTAACTTAACTTTAACTTAAAATGCACATCAATGAAGGAAATTTTCACAAATTAAAAATACATCCATTTTCTACTGATTGTCCCTTTTTGGGGGTTGCAGTCTCAGCTGCAGATTTTTTTTTTTTTTTTTACATTTTAGTTTAGAAATTTTTTGTCATGAAATGCATTAAAAAAAATGGTGCGATAATAGTATTCATTGTTAGAAAAAAGGTGTACTTTTTTAAATTTTGAAACGTTATCCTGTGGTTGTGCAATGTAGTTTTTTGAAACAACGCCGACGTCTTATCGTATTATTTCTGCAGCTATCGGCACTTCTCGGAACTAGAAGCGACACGAAAAAAAGCGTTCCAATTCCGATGAAAAACAACACGTCTTTGTGAGCACACAAACAGGAACATGAGACACCAGAAATGGAGCCGAATCGCTTGCAAGAATCACTGTGATGTGCAGCCATTCCGCGATGATGCATAGTCCGAGTCTTGGGGGCAGCAAGATGCGCTTTTTGGGATGCTTCATTCTCAAATGAACTGGATATGTCAGCAACTAAAGTCGTGCTAAATGGATGTTGCTTTCCACCACTGAGATGCAGGGGTCATTCCAGAATGAATCCGGTCGGCATGTTAAAAGGAGCAACTCATAGAGAAGTGAATCATTCAGAAGGGTACCGTATTTTCCGGACCATAGGGCGCCGCCGGGTTGAAAGGCGCACTGCCCATTCAGGTCTAGATTCATACAAAGCCTTTTTTAAAAGCTTTTACAGTCTGTGGCGCCTACAGGTGGTCAGGGAGAGCGTTTAACAGACTGGGAGCGGCGGTGCAGAAAGCCTGGTCTGCAGAGGAAAAATTTCACTGCTCCCTTCACCTGTGGGGGGGTGTTCAAGGACGATGGGTCAAATGCAGAGAATAATTTTGCCACACCGGGACAATCATTGGTACTTTAACTTTCGTTTAACTAATAGGTGTGCCATTGTGTGGTCCTTTTGTATACAACATAGTAATACTGGTATGTGTAATGCGCCGACAATCCATCAAGCGATGCGGCTTCACAGCTGACCTAAAACATTTTGACAGATTTTTGAGCGCCATGTGTAATGTTCTAGATCAGGGGTCCCCAAACTTTATGACTCGGGGGGCCGCATTGGGTTAAAAAAATTTAGCCGGGGGACGGGCTTTAAAATATGTATCAGGTCAGGAAATAACACAGAGGCTAATTCATTCCTGCAAGCCTGTTTCCCAGGTTTACCTGCTCTTCAGGGGATTTTATAATAACACTACCTGCCACACCGAAAGGGATAAGCGGTAGAAACTGGATGCATGTATAAGAATATCCCCAGAAGAGCAGGGAAACCTGCGAAACAGGGGATTTTATAATAACATATATAATAAAATCCCCTGAAGAGCAGGGAGAATCTGCAAAACAGGCTTGTAGGGATGAAATAGCCTCTGTGTTTTTTTCCTGACCTAACGTGTATATTCCGTTCTACCCCAGTATTGAGCAATGTATAACGAATAAACTACAGTAACCTCGATTTTATATATGTATGTATATATATATATATATATATATATATATATATATATATATATATATATATATACTATTCGGAGGCTAGGAGACACCGAGAGTAACAAGCAGGATAAAATGGATTAGAAAGGACATCCATCCATTCCTACCGCTTATTCCCTTTGGGGTCGATAGTGCCTATCTCAGCTACAATCAGGCGGAAGGCGGCGTACACCCTGGACAAGTCGCCACCGCATCGCAGATTAGAAAGGACAGATTTCGACCCGCCTTCCGCCCGATTGTAGCTGACATAGGCGCCAGTGCCACCCGCGACCCCAAAAGAGGGAATAAGCGGTAGAAAATGGAAGATTTCAACAAATTTAAAATACAAAAATAAAATTCAAATTCAAATATTTTAAGTTGGGAATTCCCGCGGGCCGGATTCTGGGCCGTAGTTTTGGGATCCCTGTTCTAGATTCTAAATGGAACATTTTAAGTTTTGGTGTTGTTTACTGCCATCATATTGCAGTCGACACCTATGTGTGACTGCCATCTACTGGTCACACTTATCATTACACCATGTACAAAATAAAATTGCTTTGAGGTCGGTAGGCACAACCAGAATCATGCCGTACATTAGGCACACCGGGTTATGAGGCGCACCGTCCATTTTTTCATGAAAATGCAAGAATTTTAAGTGCGCCTTATGGTCCGAAAAATACGGTAATGATATGGGGGCTACATTGGAGAATGCCGTCTCACCTTCTATATTCCAGTTTGGGCCTCCAGCTGGGGTAAAAAATCGTATATAGACACGTTTTAAAAGAAATGTATATGTTTTGTTTCACGAAATGCGTGCAGCAGCCTACAAGGTCAAGCTACAGGGACTAAGCTGAGAGCAGATATCTACTTGGGGGCCGGGCGGGGGTTAGGGGGTATGTCAGCACATGCACTAGAAGCGGGGGTCGATGTACAGTATGATGCATGCTTGGAAGTCACAACTAAGTGGTCGACACTTAAGGGGAGGCACTATGAGAGATAGACAATTAAGGGAAAAATGCTCATCCATCAATCAAGTGGGCCTAGGAGTTCATTGACTAAGATACTCTACCGTGTTTCATACTTTCATGAAAGATTCTGGCTTCGTCTCTGTTCAACACCAGCACGGACTCACTGAGTCCTGTAATCAAGGCAGATTGACACGTACAGGTGGAGCAATCACACACACAAAAAAACCATCTTATCAGCTATAGAAAGATCCTTCAAAAACAGTCCGAGCTCCATTCCAATGTGAGGGGGATGAGCTCTCGATCCAGACACATTGGTTTTTGAAAAGCGTACTTAATGTTAGTCGGTGTTTCAGCTAAGCGTGTTTGGGCGTGAGTCGCAGCTGCAGTACTGATAGAATGCTGCGTGGAATGGTAATGAGACCTCCTGAGAACATGCAGAAGGACCTGGACTTTATTAGGATGGAAACTCAAAAAACACAGATTGCAAGTTAATACACACACACACACACAAATAAAAAAAAATCAACATGCAAGGATGCAAAATCAAATGCAGATAACAAAAAAGTACATCGAGACACCTAACCTGACCAAAAGTGACAATAGTATAAATTACTGCAAAAGTTGTGTTGAAAGATAACATTTAAAAAAGTGTGATGAATAGCATAATATTGATTTTTTTTTATTGCAAAATAAAAAATGCGAACATTATTAACATATAATGTAGCTACAAATGCACTAATGCTTAAAGTTGTAATAGTTTTATTTTTTGTAAAAAAATTTAAAAAAAAAATAGTAAAAAGTATTCACTCTGAGAGCTTTGACAAGAACAATAAAGTTTGATCATATAACACCTATACTTTATATACCTATATACATATATAAATAAATATATACCTATACTGGCTTACCTGCACTGACTTCCTGTGCACTTAAGATGCGACTTTAAGGTTTTACTAAAATACTACACGGTCTAGCTCCATCCTGTCTTGCCGATTGTATTGTACCATATGTCCCGGCAAAAAATCTGTGTAAAACAACTCCGGCTTATTAGTGCTTCCCAGAGCCCCCAAAAAAGTCTGCATGCTATAGAACGTTTTCCATTCGGGCTCCAGTCCCCTGGGATGTTCTAGCGGTAACAGTTAGAGATGCTACCTCAGTAGAAGCATTTAAGTCCCATACTAAAAGTCATTTGTATACTCTAGCCTTTAAATAGACCCCCACCCCCTTTTAGACCAGTTGATCTGCCGTTTATTTTCTGCTCTTCCCCCCTCTCCTTCGTGGAGGGGGGTGGGGTACAGGCTCAGTGGCAATGGATGAAGCGCTGGCTGTCCGGAGTCGGAACCCGGGATGGGTTGTGCATCAGTTGGGGACGTCTCTGCGCTGCTGACCTGTGTCCGCTCGGTATGGTCTCCTGCTGGCCCCACTATGGACTGGACTCTCACTATTATGTTAGATCCACTATGGACTGGACTGTCACTATTATGTTAGATCCACTATGGACTGGACTCTTACAATATTATGCTATATCCCCATATCCGCGGCCCCCTCCAAGGTTTCTCATTGTCCCACTGGGTTGAGTTTTTCCTTGCCCTGATGTGGTATCTGAGCCGAGGATGTCGTTGTGGCTTGTGCAACCCTTTGAGACACTCGTGATTTAGGGCTATGTAAGTAAACACTGATTGATGATTGTAGTTTGGCTGCGTTGTTCGAAAGACAAAGCAAACTTGCTAACAATAAACCATGTTTTTACTGCTTGTTTGCCAAAAATGACTGACTATTCCTTTTAAAAGAACAAAACATAATCAAGTATACATAACATGTATTTGTGGAAAAAGTAAAGCAATGTAAAAATAAAATGACAATGCATGCACTTGAAATGACAAAATAAATGTGTGCCGTACATAAACTCAAGCTATGAGTTGTATGCATTGCTAAGTGGAAACATTTAAAAAAAGCATGCACAAGTCCACGGAGATATTTAACAGGAAAGAGGAAAATACAGCAGCCATCGACAATTGTTCGGCGTACTGATGATTGAAGAGCACACGACCAGGAACATCACTCAGCAGTATCATGCATGACAAGCAAGTCCACACAGTAGAGTTCTTGCAATCGTCCCAGGTTCCATTTACCTTCACTGTCCGACATGGCACCTTGCAAGTCATCCATGATGAATGCGATATCTCGATCGTAGCCACGAGTCCGAGATTCTTCCTTCATATGTTGCTGAACCTCCGGCAGAGAATGGCTAGATCCAAATTGGTCCCTGGAGTCGGCAGAGATTGGAGGAAGTGGTCCCGCTGAAGCCCTGGCCATGCCCATAGGCTGCCCCACAGGGCTCAGAGGGCTCTCCTCTTCGGAGTTTTGAGCCACTATGGGGATACGGCCCCGACTTTGGCTGATAGGCAAACTGGTGGGCTTTGCTCTGGCCACACCGGGGGCAAACGCTGCGTCCAACACATCCCCCTCTGTTTTGAGTCTGAGTGAGGAGCTGGAAAGATCCCGTTTGATCGATAGATCCAAGCCATAGACAGAGGAGGGCCGGGAAGATGGACGAGATGAAGGTCTGGAGCGGCTGCCGCTTGGATAGGTGCCGTCATCCTGGACAGTGGCCCTAATAGTGGACCCAATTCCAAGAGACTGCCCATGAGAACCAGCAAGATTAGCCCCCAGGGAGGAGCCCAAGTATTTCTGTTGCTCTGATAAGTTCTTTCGGAGGCCAAATGTGATCTCATCCTGAAGCAATCTTGCTCTAGCAGCCAGATTGGTCACAGAAGAAGCTCCAGATCCGATGTAGCTACCAAAGTCTGGTTCCAAATCCCTGCTCTCCTGAATTGGGGAGAATTTAGTGATGGCTTTTGGGTCAATCAAAGCCTTTTTGTTCTTCATCTGTTTCTGGTAAAGCACAGCAGCCGGGAGCTGTTTTGCAGCCTGTTTTTCCAGAGTGAGCCTTCCAATGCTATACTTTTCACTTTTTGGAAAGTGGCGAAAGTTGCTGTCACTGGGAAGATACTGGGGAAGGCCCAAATGCTCTAATCCCTCAGTTCCTCGCCTGAACTCCTGCTTGATCTGTTGCTTCAGTAGTTTTAACTCATAAGGTTCCTCCATAGTGTCATCTTCTCCTTTACCATAACCTTGAAGTTGTGACGGTCCTAAAAAATCTGCTACCTAAGGGAAAAAAAATATCTTTATTAAATTAATGTCAAACTGAAAAAAACCTAAGTATACATAAAATTGATTAGGAAGAAAATATAAGTGGGTGTACCTCTGTGCGTCGGACTTCTGCTGCCCTAAGTAGTCTGTCTGCCTTGGACAACTCTTTATCAGGGATTGTAAATCCTGAACCCAAGCTAGTGGTACCCAACCCTGTGGAGGCTTTGGTGAGTTCCCCAATGTCTTCAATCAGCACATAGTTTCTGACATTATGGTGGTCAATGTCAGCATAGAAGGAATCTGCAGATATGCTTGACATGGGACTAGAGGCCATGCTTCTTTCCTCCAGCCCAAGCCTCAAGTCCAAGCTGCCATACTTGCCTCCAAGATGAGCCACCCCATAGCCACTCTCTGAGGAGGTCGGCACTATGATTAAAGGTTGGTTACGTATGACCTCATAGTTACTGGAGATTTTAGGCTCTAAATCCGACAGGTTGTTTTGACGCTGCTTTCCTTGTTGCAAGAGCAGAGCGTGTTGGTAGCTGCTAGGCTGATCCTGACCACGCGAAAGTGATAAGGTTGAGTAAGGTGACACCTGTTGGTGGTAAACAGACTGCTGCTCATATAGATTATGTTGACTGTAATGGCTGGTGGTCTGAGTCTGGGGAACATACTGGCCGTAATGGGAGTAGGGGCTTGTTAGCGTATTGTACTGGGAATCCGCTTCAGTCTGTGGGGGAATGAATTGATCAAACTCAGATTGGGGCGCTGTCCGCGGCCTCTCCAGGCGATCACTACGGTCATCTCTAATGTTGCTAACCTCGCTGTCTGACATGTAATCTCTTTCTTCTGCCACCCCCTGGAGATAGGCCCTCTCTCTCTTCTCTCGCTCTTTCAATAAGGCATCCTTTCGGCGATTGATACCCATCTCCAGGTACCTAGAGGGATGAAGACATACTCAGTCAAATGTCTTTTAAGGTTTTAAATAAAAACGGGTTTCTCACACCATAATACCTTTCACAATGTGTGAGTTTGGAGTGGTCTCACTGAGGGGTGTCAAGGCAGCCTTTTAGCCCATAAGCTATCAAGATAAGTGTGGGCATCATGCAGATGAATTAGGGAGGATGATTCCAAAACAGGGACGAAAGCAATGGTATTAAAGCACTTTAATAGCGGCGATTGTTTATTGGATTATGACACACAAAATAATTTCCGGACTTATGTTTAATGCTAAGTTTGCAGCATCTTACCGTAGTTTGGCGTCAATTTCCTTTTCCTCCTCGTCAAGTTCAGCCTGTTTCTTGCGTAGTTTTGAAGATTCCCTCTCTACCAGATCAAGCTCTTTGTCAATATCCTGCAGGATCTTCGCTCGAGCCATTGTAGTACTGCGGGCAAGACGACGACGTGCAGAGTTGGTGCTGTAGCCTGACCGTCCCATTAACGAGTCATCCTCAGGAGGTGGATCTGGTAGCGTACGCTTGACTTTCTTGCCTGTTCCAGAGGGACAGCCTCGCCCCTATAACACATGGTCAACAAAAGGTTAAATCTGGATTTGAAACACAACCTACAATTAATGTTAACTGTATAACTTACGGAATAACTCTCTGCGTAGTATCCACTCATCCTGTTTTCTGTTGTGGGGCTCAGAGATTTAGGATCAGACATACACTTCTGGCCGGGCTTCAATCGAGGGCCTGAGTAAAACCTTGTCGGGTCCGCTGTCAGCATTCTCTGCCCACCAAGTGATTTATCAGGCGATAAGGGGGACACTGAGGTATAGAAACCTCTAGATCTAGCCGAAGCATCAGTCGGTATGTGAGTCCCGTAGCCCATTTCATTGGGTGCGGGTTTTCTATCTGAATCTGTCTGACAGCTCAGACTACCACCTCGCTGAGAATTTTCAGGAGCTGAGATGTGTTTGATTATTTCCACCTTTGTGTCCATCTGGACGTTGGGTCGTTTGATGGTTCCAGAGTGGTCCGTCTGAACAGATATCTCAGCGACTGTCTGGATTGCAATGCTAGAGACCTTAGAACTATGTTTCCCTTCACTGCTGTGCTTGCGAGACCGTCTGCGAGCTTTTGTGGGAGCATCCCATTCATCTTGGTCCTCATCGTCAGATTGAGCCGAGCTATCAATGTTTCTCTTATTTTTCTTCCTTCTTCCGGTGTGCTGCTTTTCGGTTGAGTCTTCATCATCAGTCTGCACTCCACTGTCAATTATCTTTTTGCCTGTGTCCTGACCATGTTGAATCTTTTTTGTTATGTTACGCTGGTCTTCCTGACGTTCTTGTAACTGTGTACTAACAAATGGACCTTTAGATTCATCTTTGACAGGCCAGTACTGTCCACTGTCTCCAACTCCTGCATATTTAGCCTCAAGGAGGTTTGTCGTAGAACCTGTGTTACCGTAGTGTTCATCTAACTGCCGCTGTAGTTGAAGCTGAAGTTGCTGAATTTGCTGCAACTGCTCTTTCTGCTGGGCATACGTTTCCTGTTGGGCTATTATATGAGCATGGTGTTCTTCCTCTTGTTGCAGCAGAAGCTGTTGTTTTAGAGATTGGAGCTCTTCCAGCTCTTGTTGCACCATTATCTGTTCTTGTTCACGATAACGCTGAATCTCTTGTCTCTCCCACTGTAACTCCTCTGCAAGACACAACTGTTTAAGCTTTTCCAGCTCTAGAAACTCCCTCTCCATCTGATATTGTGCCATTTTGGTACTGTCTAAGCCAGGGAATATTGGAGACAAAGCTAATGCATCCAGAGAAGCAGCTAATGCTTCCAGGGTGGTATCTGAATACATTTCGGGAAAGCCTGTTATGATGTCAAACAATGCTGTTGGTAGAATTTCTTTTGGTAGACCTGTGTCATAAGGAATGACTTGCCCCTGGTTTGTGTTAGGTACAAAATCATATTGTTGGGGCACAGATTGATTCTTGATTGTTGATGCAGGGACTAAGGTAGTGCTAAAAATGGAGCCAGGTTGTGTGGTAATTGCATATGTTGATGGAACTGGGGCAGCAACAGAGGAGTAAACTATTCCATCTGAAGTTTTTAGGGCACTATTTACACCAAAACCAGCAAGAGCATCCTGAGAAGATGGAGAGGCAGTCATCCCAGGGAATGTTGTGGGAGCTTTACTCGTGTAGTCAAGAGCTTTACCTGCCACGAAAAGTAAATGGTATAGTTTTTACTAAGTATGCTACGCACATTTTTTGATTCTAATTTATTTTTAATTATGTCCATGCACATGCATATTTGCCTAGCATGTTGCGAAACAAAAATATTGAGGAAGCACACGGAGGCACACGCATGCATCTGTTTAAAGACAAAAAAAACAAAAGTTAATAAAAATAACAAAACCAAAAGTACAACGGCATGCAAAAGAAGAAACAGTTTTTAATACAAGTACACAAATCCAAATAATTTAATATTTGATCATGCAGCAGAACTGGAATTTTACTTACCAGCAGGGAGTTTGGTGGCAGTGAGGTCTATAGCTCCATCTCCAGATCCATTGAGGTAGTCATAGTCCTTATTGGGATCATAGGGAAAGAGTCCTACTTCTCTGAGGCTGGCCTTCGATATTGATGCCTTTTCACCATTGATCCCTTTAATACCATACTGTCCAGCACTATTATGCTGATCATCTTTGAAGTCTAAATGGTTGTCAGGCTGAGTTGTGACAGGGGGTTGTGTTCTGCAGCTCCCGGTGAATGGTAATTTGTATAATACATCACAGCATACACTCCTTCTACCAGCAGTAAGATCAACTGGTATCCCATCATCCTCGACAACAGTGGTTATTACTTCTGGACTTTTTCCAGATAAAGCTACCATCGCTCTCACTGGCTTGTAATTGGACAGATCCACGGCCCCTGTTGCTTCCAAAGACAGGACAGAGGCCTCACTCCTAATGTCGAGTGCAGAAGTCATGGGTGTGCCTCCTCTGGCCAATGATCCAAAGGAAAGGTTAATTGGTATGTCTTGCTCTGTAGATGCTACAGCTGTGGCTACAGGCAGAGTGCTTACAGGTTTGTAGACAATCTGCGCCAGTGGCTCAAATGCTTTGTATGTGGTGAGAGGAAGTGGCAATGATGTAACAGGCCCTTGCAAGTCAAGAGGTTTCTCTGCTGGAGGGTTGCTATATGAAGCAATGGTGGCTGTGCATGTGACTATTGTGATGCTATCAGTTACCACAGACAGTGTAGTCACTGGATAACATCAGCGCTAAGATTTACAATTTCAGGTTGTACTGCCGTAATTTGACGAGCATTGTCATTGGATGACTGTCTAAACAACTCAGTCGGAGTCAGGTCCATGCCTTGGTTAGTCATTTTCATGCCAGCCTTCATGGTCCGTAGATCCAACCCATCCCCAGGATATATTATCCTACCATTTAGTTTAGGTTGAGCTTGGTATTCACTTTCATCAGGTTTTATGGGTGGAGTATGCTGTGGAAGTCTTTCATGGACGACAGACACGGTAGTCCTCTGGACCTCAGTGGTGACTACCTGAGTCACTAAGCTTGGCAATATTTCAGCAGGCTGGCCTGTAGTAGAAACTGAAGAGTACTTGTGACTCATACTCGAGACAACTTTCTCTCGTCCCCGGATCTCTTGGCTTTCAATCGACTCTTGTTGAATTTTGGTGATGGTGACTGGAGCAACCGATGCCCCAGTTGGTATGTCCTGTACAGCGGGTATTGAGGTTCTCCTTCTGTATGCCTCAGTAGTTATTATTTCAAAGGGAGGATCATATTCTGATGAATATGTTATTAACTGTGGTTGTTCGATTGAAGGATATGAACTTTGTCTATAGGTATCATACACATTGACAGGGATGTCTTTTTCAGCTGGCATGTTTATTACCAATGGTTGTTGTATGGTTAAAGATTGCCTTCTTGTAGCAGCAGCAACGTCTTCATTCCTGACATCCTGGCCAGGCATTTCATAATCCGTAGGAAAGGTAAATATTTCACCTGTGCTGTATGGTTGATTTCCTATGGATGATATAGATGTTCGCCTTTCCCTTGAAGGTTGTTCGGCTGGAATAACCTTATAGGGCAATGAAGCAACTACCTGAGGCTGTATCAATGATGACATTGGTTCTTGTCTGGCAGGAGCCCCCTTTGTTATAGTCGGTGTAGGCTCCGGCTGTAATGAAATAACTTGAAGGGGAGGAGTTAAACATGGCATGGTGGTTGATGGAATAGTTCCATAGACATCAGGCATATAAGTGATAGAAGGCTCCTCTGTTTGTGGTGTTCGATGTTGCACCTCCGTTATTACAGGTGAGAAAATGTCTTCAGCATTTGGAGCTATCGTCTCCATTGTTAACTGAGTCATGCGTGTGGGGGCTGTGGCAATGTTGTGATAAACATGAGTCGATGTTTGTACATCTGGTATTGTAACAACATAATCATATTGTGAGTCTCTCTCTGCTACAAGTGCCCTCACTTCACCTGCAGAGTATGGATGCTGTGCAGGTATTTGCTGCATAGATTGTTGAACTGACTGGAATTCACTAGTAAATGTCAAATGTGAGTCAGCCATTTGTGTAAGTCCCGTCGGTTGCTGCTGACTCACTGCCATAGTTGAGCTTGGAACTGTATCAGTGAAGATGGTTCCACCTGCCTTTTCTGGTTGTTTTTCTATTTCAGTTGAGTACATAATAACTGTACATTCTTGGGGTATTTGTAAATCAGAAGGTACCCCAGGCTCTAGTGGAATAACAACATGTTGTGTCAAGGGTTGACTTGGCAGTGTTTGAATTTCGGCTGAGACTTGTTCTTCAGCTGAAATCTCTTGTGGAAGTTCCACACCCTGTGAGACAATTTTTGGATGTCGAGTGACTGATGTTTCAGGATGTGGTCCTGCAGTGACTTCACTCATTATTTCTGAGGTCTTCGTTGTGTGTTGTTGCATATGTGTAGATGGTGGCAAGGGCTGATAGACTGTGTGTTGCTGCTTCAGTATGACAGGTATGTATGGCTTCTTTATTGTATCCGGTACATTATGAACCTGAATTATTGTTTCCTGATCGGAATCTCTACCAGCCTGCTCTTCAGAAAACACTGTCACTTGTTTTATTGGAGAAGTTGATGCTAAGGGTATAGGGGGTGGATGCCTAACAATGGGGACGGAAGCTCTCCGAACTGTGGCCTGTGCTGAAAATGTTTCACCGAGGGATTTCTGCTCTAAAGGCGTTGTTCGTACTTCTGGTCCTTTTGTAGATGGAATGGAGCCTCGTCTTATTGGTGCCTGGACTGTTATTACTTCTGTTGGTGAGCCAGGCTCAGATGGAAGCGTTATCACCACATATGTTTTCAAACATTTGCCATGTCTTGGAGATAGAGGTGACTTGGGAGATGTTGCCCCTGACTTACTCTCCACAGGTCTCGTCAGGGTAAGCGAAAGGGCATTTGGAGGTTCTTTGGTCCGAGGCAGTGTTGCAGCTTTTTGTGTAACGTACGGTGGTTTGACACTTTCTCCTGGTTTGTGACTGAAAACCAGTCCAGCTGGAATAATTACAGGCTTAGGTGGTATTGGTGGAGGGGCCTTAGGCGAAGGACTAGAGCCAGTTATTGTTACAGAAAACTGCTCCATTGCAGTGGGAATTGGTGGTTTTGGATATATAGTAGGCTTCGGTAAAGTGGAAGGACGTGGTGTATGTCTAACTGATGGAATTGAAACTAGTGGCACTACTGCCACTGTAGTGGAAGGGATTGCTGTACCTGCATTGGACGTATCTGACACAGCTGTCTTAGATGGGCTGATACTGGTAATAACGGGCTGTATACTTGGTTCCTGAGACACGGTTGAAGAGATAGTGCTACTTTGTGGAGTGTGGCTAAGACGAGACAAGTTTTCCATACTTGGCACAATGATGACCACATGCCCTTGTCTTGTTGGGGTCACAACTTGAGGTACAGCAACATCATCTGGTTTCATCTCCTCCATTCTTGGCTGTATATCAACAACTACGGACTGCATTGCCTGGACAACAACCGGGGTTCCTGTAGGGATGGTGGTCGCCATAGTTGTGGAGACATACTGAGCCTCGCTTGTAGGTAGATGCTCCTTGCCAAGCTCGGGTAATGAAACTGAAGTAGATCTCGGGGAGGGGGCGGTGGGACTCTCTTTTTGACTATAGTAGTTGATGGAATAGATACAGGAATCACAGCTGGTTGAACAGGGACTTTGTTTACCACATTTGGTTTGGCCTGGGCCAGGGTTGTTGTTATTGCTGAGCCTTGACTAGGTGTTGGTGAGGAGATTTGAGACGCAGTTGAAACCAGGTCAGGCATCTGGACAATTACTGGTTCATGGAGTGATACTGTACCAACAGGAGCAGTAGCTACATTATCTAAGGATTGACTATAGACTTGAATTTTGCTGGTACCGCATGATTCACTAAATTGAACTGGAGGCTTCGCTTTGACAATAACAGGTTCTGGACTTGGCGTGGACACCCCTAGCACAGAAATGTCAATTGGCATTTGAGACGGAGATGAAACCACGTCTGGCATTTCAACAACTGGTGAAGTCTCCACTGGTACTTGAATTGGGACCTTGGGAATAGAGGTTTGGACAAATTCTGCTGTTTCACCTTTAAAAGGGTCAGACACCACATCAGGTATAGTTACTACAACTGCAGAGCTTTCTTTAAAAGTCTCACTTTTAGTGGGCAACAATGGTGAGCCCTCTCGGGAGGGTTGAGTGACAAAGGAACGGGTAGGTGTAGAAAGAGGAGTTGAATCTGATGACAGAGGAGTTTGAGCTTGAAAGGAGGGTGAAGATGTAGCATTAGAAGCCATGCTAGAATCTGGGGTCGCTGGTGAAGTCGGTGGGGACAGTGGCGATAAAGGAGAAGGTGTAGTGGTTAGTTCTGGAGCTGATATCGGAGTTGGAATAGGTTTTGGTTCTGGGATTTCACAGACTACGGAAATCTGTTCTATTTCAGTCGTGTCAGACAAAGGTGGGCTTATGGATTGATCATCTTTGGTTTCAGAATCATCACTTGGGGTAATGTCAGAAGAAATACCGACACCATACTCTTCTGCAAGACTGTCATCCTCTTCTTCGCCTGATGAACACTGTGTAATTTTGAGGTCAGGTATGGGGTAAAGTGCCTTTGTAAGTGCAGGATCTAATTGAATCATTGGCCGAACAAAACCTATAGAACCACAAGGTGTGGCTGGAACAATGGTCACCTCAGGCCTCTTTGGGGGTTCTGAAGGGCGTGGTGGGGCTGGTCGTTTTCTTTTTTGACTTGCAGCTCACTAGAATTGTCAAACCCAATAGGAGGCTGACTTTCTTCAATGTGGGATATCGCTTCTGTGGGTATGACTACAACACAGGTCTCAGCATGTGAAGTTGGTATAGATTCCATGGCATTCTGGGCCTGTTGAAACTCTTGCTCTATCATCATCAATTCCCTCTTCTTTTCCATCATCTCTTCATAAACCTCCTCCGGAGACCTGAGTTTCTTTAAAGGTTCGGGACTGTAGTCCTCTTTCGGTTCAGTGTTTGCATAATCACACATTAAAATCTCTGGCTCCTCAACCAAGGATTCATAGAGATAGTCCTCTATTGACATTCCTCCATAAAGTGGCTCAACATCAGGAGGACTATCGCCTGGAATTGCTTTGGCCTTCTGGATAATTTGCTCATATGCTTCTTCTGCACTCTTTAATATAGTTGAAACAGGCTCCTTTTCTTCGACTGGGGTAAACGGTATCACTGTTGGAGAAGGTTTGCGCCCTCTCTGTATGGCTTGGCTTGCTTCTGGTTCTGATTCAACACTGGCCCAGTACTCAGAGCCAGATGTTTTACTAATGTCATCCTTTCCAGTGACTTGTCTCATATCCTCTACTGAGGAAGCACTTTCACTGGGAGAGAAGAGCTCTTGTACACTTAGTTCATTCTTTTCTTTCCGAGATTTCTCGTCCTCAGAGGAGTCTTCAATTGTGGGTAGTGGCTGGGTTGCTTGTCTGTGTTTACCTTTGCGATACTGTCTGTCCCCACTAATTATTTTGTGACTTGGACTGCTATCACTGTCCTCCTCCAGGGACGATGCAGATGTCGGTGATGACCCTGGAGTAAAGCTAGATGCTTGAAGACTGGACGAACCCTTTGAAAGGGATTCGGTGATACTCTCTACCTCTTCATCAGTGCTTTGTCTTTGTTTGATGACTGGAACAGCTTTCTTAAAAGTCGTACTTGGAAATGCTTCAGAAGCTCCAGCACTAGTCATGAGAGGGGACTTTCTCCATGCGAGGGTTCCTTCATTATCTGTACTTCCTTCACGAGAGAGTGATTTCAATTTCATTGAGGAATTATCAAGCACAGCCTTCTTAACGACTTCCTCATTGGACAATGTTTTTTCTTTCTCATCCTCAGATAGAGACATTTCCTCTTCATCGCCCATACCCATTATCTGACTGCGGATAAAGTCTTCATCTTCTATTGACGAGTCGGCACTTTCAGTTTTGATGTCCTCACTGATAGATGTCACATCAGTCACTTTGAGCCTCCTCCTCTGAACCTCTGGTGACGGTGAAAGCGTGAAGTCACTCCCACTGCTCTCTTCCATTGCTTGGAAACTAAGGCGCTTTTTTCCACTTTCAACCGTCTCCTTTATTTGCAGTGTTTGTCCTTCTTCTACATTATCTTTAATTCTGCTGCATACCACCTGATCCTCTTTTGGTTTATCTGAAAAGGGTAAAATCTGAGGTTGAGCATCATTTTCTACCTCCAATCTCGCTTTAGCAGCTGTCTCGGATACAACTATGTGCTCCAATTCAACTGTTCCACCAGCAAGGAAATATGTTTCATTTGTCATTGTATCTGGCTCCTTTGTAGATTCTGGTTGTGGCTCTGGGGGAAGAATGGCATCAGCTATTTGTTCAACTACTTGATTACTCCCAGTAAGTGGCTCATGTGACTGTACCTGAACTTCAGCCTTCTTAGCAGATGGTTCAGGCTTGCTCAGTTTGATCTGGTCTTCAAGATTTGTTGTCTTGACTTCAACCTTTTTTGTTGGAGGTTGCCTCGTTTTTTCTTCAGGAGCAATTCCAACGGTAGACAACTCAAATGTGGCTTCTGAGGGGTCAGTTTTCTCAACGGCTTTGGGAATTTCTTCCACACTCTGTTCCTTCTTCTCTAAATTTGTTATTTCCTCTCCTACATCTGTTGTGGACAATTTACGTTGAGGAGCCACCAGTGGTTTAATTGGTTCTGTTGTGAATTCAAATAATTGCTGTTTTTCTTTGACAGTTGACACCTCCACTGTTTTTGGTTCAATTTCCACTTTTGTGAAAGATGTTGCAGTTGGGTTTTCTGTTATGATGCATGTCTTTGTTGTTGGTATTGTTGTTTCTGTTGCTTGTTTTGTAACTTCAGCTGCCGGCTCAGCCTTTGCAGGTGCAGAATTTGAGTCCAATTTTTTGGTTGTGATTATGTGTGATGTTTCTGGCAGAGCTGATACTGGAGAAGGCAAAGGGACATTTCCTGAGTCTTCTAGATGTCCGGCCAAAGCCTTTTGTGTGTGGCAGTTTAGACACAGCCATTCCTTCTGCAATACAACAAACACACCATGATTAACACTACATTGCTAAAAGTATTAGAAAAGCATCAAAATGGTGCAAACAATTGTTTTCTCAGAAGTTCAGATAAAATCAGGGATAATACTATTTTCTTCTCAGGTGAAGATCATGTTGATACAGTATGCTATGGTTATCTAAGTCTTATAGTATTTTGCTACTTTATGTGGCTTTGTGGTTAGAGCTTCCGCCCTGAGCTCGGTAGGTCATTAGTTCAAACCCCAGCCAAGGCATACAAAAGACTATAAAAATGAGACCCATTGCCTCCCTGCTTAACACTCAGCATCAAGGGTTGGAATTGGTGGTTAAATCACCAAAAATGATTCCCGGGCGTGGCCACCGCTGCTGCTCACTGTTCCCATCCTACCAGGGGGTGATCAAGGGTGATGGGTGAAATGCAGAGAATAATTTCGCCACACCTATTGAGTGTCTGACAATCATGGGTACATTTGACAAGGGGATTAATATTGTTTGCCTCAATTATAAATTAACAATACAATTCATTGTACAGACCAGCAGATAATAAAACAAATTGTCCATTTTTATATTGATCAATTGATCAAATCTGGCAAAATGTCATATAGAACTACACCAAAATTGAACGCCACAGCTAAATACATCATTCAGTTTGCCTTCCTATTATGCTATCTTGTAATTATAATCACTACGGATGATACTCCACACGACAAATCATGACAATCCTATCCAGATAAATACTTGGCAATCTGAGCAGTTGGCATTTTCTCACTTTCTGATTAAGCGTGATAACAACCATGCAACCAGAAATGGAACGTACATCGGAAAGTGTCTGACTATTCGGACACCCCCACCCGGAGAGTGAACAACAGACCCACCAACTGGCACATATTTTAACCCCTAAACACGCCTTGCCTCTCTTTAGTCTCACGTCCCGCCGTTCTCAAACACCGACGCATGCTCGTCTTGCATAACGTGCACATGAATAAACGAGCTGCAACAATGCATTAAGGCGGATTGTTGCAACGCTTTGGCCGTTTTCCAGCATCAAACAACTCTTAACTCAACCACGACCGTCATCGCTCGCCTGCGATGGGAAGCTGAAAATGGCAAATAATACAGTCTGTGAACATTGCTCCAAAGTACGGATTTTGTGTTGATTTATTGTGCATACATGAGTAAACACTGACATGTGCAAAGGCAGTAATAAATGATTGAACTACTTCTGGGGCATACGTAAAACGCGTTCCATATGAAAGCATAGGATGAACAAATATACTACAGTACTGTGGACATAAAAAGTTAGCTTTTACAGCGGATGAGCCCAAAGTGCATCACAGGGGCCGTCAGTGGCCCGTGACTCGTTTGCCCTGAGCACATTGCAATAAAACAAAACAAAAACACTAGCAAAAATTGGAAAGACAGCAAGAAGCACAATGAGAAAAAGACAGCCAATAATACCTATAAAAAATATATCAAATAAAATGACCTAGATGTTTAAATAAATAAATAAATATACATATATCTATCTATCTACAGTATATACACACACACACACACATATATAATTATATATATATATAGACGTTAGCGTATATTCTGTTCTACCCCCGGTAATGAGCACTCTATAATGGATAAACCACAGAAAAGTTGACTATATATATATATATATATATATATATATATATATATATATATATATATATATATATATATATATATTTAAGACAAAGCTTTGCATACTTATTATTGGTTTTATATATATATATATATATATATATATATATATATATATATACGCATTAGTATATATATATGTATACATTTGTATATATATGTATATATATATAAATTTGTATATATATATATATATACATTTGTATATATATATGTATGTATATATGTGTATATATACTGTATATATATATATATATATATATTTTATTTTTTTTCTGGCTCAAAAACGTTAGTGACAACTACTTTAAATAATGAGCGATAATATTAAGAATCGCAAAGCTTTGTTATTTTTAGCAATACCTACAAAACACTAAATAATAGTATAGCAGTGTAAACAATTCCCTCTTTACCAGCCAGGAATATTTCATGGTTGAGTATATTCGCTTTAATTTAGTTTAATTTACTTATACAGATGTTTGTTGTCTCTATACTTGTATGATAATGAAGCATTGTTTTATTTTCACTTATTGCCTCATCGCCTGGATAGTCCATGTGCTTAGAGCTTGAAATAAATTCATTCATATTCCATTAACTGCAATGGGAAACTGAACGGATTGTCTTAGATTTCCACTGTACAATAATGATTACAAATTATGAGGAAAAACAATAATAAGCTTAATGCCTATTATTGATTTGCATCTAATAAGCACATTCTTGACAATTAACTTGAAAGCATGTATACAAACATTTGAAAAGTGTTTTCCCCTTAACTTCTGTTCAATAATTTCCGGCAGAAACTGCTGATGTGAGTGGGAAGTGTGTTATTGATTTGGCGGACACCTTTCTGGCACAAGCCAGAGCCGGCTGAGATACTTGGCTTTCAGCAGCCCAGACAGAGTTACGACTCTTTAAAACTCTTGCCTGCTGTGCTCACACACTGTCGACCTACTAATCCCCAATAAGAAGAGTGCATCACGCTCATATGAAGAAAATACAGCCTTGTTTTATCTAATCAGCAAAAATCAGCCTTTGAAGTTAAAGTAAAGAAATTAATAAATCTCAAGATGTGCGTTAAATGGCTCAGTCCGTAGATTTACTATAAAAGGTAAAAGTATTTCTCTTAGTGAATTAGTAAATACAGTAAATACGCCCATTAACCCGCTTAACTCGACAACCATGATTGGTAAACAACACAGGCTTTAAGTTCATGGAAACGTTAAAAACATTCCTAAGGTTTTCTACCGTCTGTAAAATGATGTCAGTGGCAATTTTTGTATCCCGGCCGTCAGAAACCCCCAGTGGAGTAACTTGAGTTTGAGCAGATGTCAGGAAAACCGTGACAGCAGCAGCTTTCATATGCTCCAGAGCTCAGTGGTTTGGGGGGAGGTCACGTTGGAGGACACAACTCAGACAAAGACCAGATACGCGCAATAACTGAAGACCGTTTTTTAGCGATTCGATCTAAGATGTACACTGGGTCTAGTGTTGTCGTCCAGCTCTTCCCGGGGGATCCCAAAGGCTTTCCAGCCGGGAGACATAGTCTTTCCAATGTGTCCTGGGTTTTCCCCTTGGGGAGAAGTCTCGTTGGAGGACACAACTCAGACAAAGACCAGATGCGCGCAATAACTGAAGACCGTTTTTTAGCGATTCGATCTAAGATGTACACTGAGTTTAGTGTTGTCGTCGAGCTCTTCCCGGGGGATCCCGAGGCTTTCCAGCTGGGAGACATAGTCTTTCCAATGTGTCCTGGGTCTTCCCCGTGGCCCAAAACACCTCCCTAGGGAGGCGTTTGGGTGGCATCTTGACCAGATCCCCGAACCACCTTGGTGGCATCTTGACCGGATGGCAGAGCTTCTCAAGAAGGCAAAGGCCATTCTGGCCAACCCTCAGCACCCTCTCTTCTTAGAGTTTAGACTCTTGCCCTCAGGTTGTGGGTACGCCCCTAGTAATAGAAAGGGCAAAAACAACCGATACCTAAGATCCTTCGTTCCTTCAGCTGTTGTTTTTATAAATGAGCTCCTTAAACAAGCTTAGCTGCTATGTAGTCACTTTAGTCCAGGGGTGTCAAACTCAAATACAGAGTGGGCCAAAATTTTAAACGGAACAAAGCCGCGGGCCAAGGTTGAACAAATTAACCTTTTAGTGGGGACCCAAACAAGTTTTGCATTAAATATTGAACAAGCAAGGCTTATATAACTTTAGTGACTTGCAAAATCCAGTTTCAAATAATAATAATAATTAAAAGAATATCAATGGCATATCAAATAAAATTTAAATAAAAATTGTATGTCTTTTTTTATATTTGCAATCTTCTGAGGTAAATATCATATTTTTTCCACAGGCTAATAATACATTTGAAAATAAAATAACAATAATAAATGAACCAAACATTCAAGCTTTGAAGTAGCAGGGAAAATGCATGAATAAAACGTTAATTATTGGTCAGTTTGCTGGAAGTTTCCCGGAAGAGTTAGTGCTGCAAAGGGTTTCTGGGTATTTGTTCTGTTGTGTTACGGTGCGGATGTTCACCCAAAATGTGTTTGTCATTCTTGTTTGGTGTGGGTTCACGGTGTGGCGCATATTTGTAACCGTGCTAAATTTGTTTATACGGCCACCCTCAGTGTGACCTGTATGGTTGTTGACCAAGTATGCCTTGCAGTCACTTGTGCGTGTGTGTGTAAAAGCC
This sequence comes from Nerophis ophidion, assembly GCF_033978795.1. Lineage (NCBI taxonomy): Eukaryota > Metazoa > Chordata > Actinopteri > Syngnathiformes > Syngnathidae > Nerophis > Nerophis ophidion. The sequence continues at coordinate 10,324,523 of NC_084622.1, forward strand.
ACAAATATTATGTGACACGCTGTTAGTATGGAGGAAAAGCGGACGTGACGACAGGTTGTAGAGAACGCTAAAGGCAGTGCCTTAAATGCATGTCCCCAATATAGTTGTCCAGGTGGAAATCGGTAGAAATTCGGGAGAATGGTTGGCTCGGGAGATTTTCAGGAGGGTCACTGAACTTCGGGAGTCTATTGGGAAAATTAGGAGAGTTGGCAAGTATGAGTATTAGCGGTGAATGCGGTGTTACAGCGGCACCATCGCTGTATAACACCGGCGGGCCAGATCTAATGCTAAATTTATATTGCCTCAAGGGCCAAATTAAAGTACACGGCGGGCCAGATTTGGCCCACAGGCCAAAGTTTGACACCCATGCTCTAGTGGGACGAGACGTGTGATTAGTTTTTATTGTATTACAAATGTTTTTTAGTTTTTAGCTTTATGACGGTTTGTATGTTGTATGTATTTTATGTATTTGTACCTTGTTATTACTCTTGTACCTCGTCTTTACTCTTGTCAATCAATCAATCAATCAATGTTTACTTATATAGCCCTAAATCACTAGTGTCTCAAAGGGCTGCAAAAACCACCACGACATCCTCGGTAGGCCCACATAAGGGCAAGGAAAACTCACACCCAGTGGGACTCTTGTACCTCGTCTTTACTCTTGTACCTCATTTTTAATCTTGTACCTCGTTTTTACTGTTGTACCTTGTTTTTATTGTTGTACCTCGTTTTTACTGTTGAACCTTGTTTTTAATGACTACTGCGGCAAACCAAATTGCCCCTCCGGGACAATAAATATTTTCTAAGTCTAAGTCACCCTATCTCTAAGGGAGAAACCTGCCACCCGGTGGATGAAACGCCTGTGCCCGTGATCTTGTCCTTTCGGTCATGACCCAAAGCTCATGACCATAGGTGAGGATGGGAACGTAGATCGACCGGTAAATTGAGAGCTTTGCCTTCCGGCTCAGCTCCTTCTTCACCACAACGGATCGATCCAGCGTCCGCATTAGTGAAGACGCCGCACCGATCCACTTGTCGATCTCACGATCCAGTCTTCTGTCACTCGTGAACAAGACTACGAGGTACTTGAATTCCTCCACTTGGGGCAGGGTCTCCTCCCCAACCCGGAGATGGCACTCCACCCTTTCCCGGGCAAGAACCATGGACTCGGACTCGGACGTTTCACGCTCGGCTGCGAACCGATCCAGTGAGAGCTGAAGATCCTGGCCATATCAAGCCATCAGGACTACATCATCTGCAAAAAGCAGAGAGCTAATCCGAATGTTGTCCCGATACCGATATTTTGGTACTGGTACCAAAAAACTTTGGTATTTTTCTAAATAAAGGGGACCACAAAAAATGTCATGGCCTTATTTTAACAAAAAAAATGTTCGGTACATTAAACATATGTCTATTATTGTAAGTTTGTCCTAAATAAAATTGTGAACATACTGGACAATTTGTCTTTTAGTAGTACGTAAACAAACAAAGACGGTAACATATTGTGTCATTCTCATTCCATTATATTGCCAACATTATGAGGGACAAACTGTAAAAAAAGGATTATTAATCCACTTGTTCATTTACTGTTAATATCTGCTTATTTTCTGTTTCAACATGCTCTATCTACACTTCTGTTGAAATCTAATAATCACTTATTCTTCTCTTCTTTGATACTTTACATTGGTTTTGGATGATACCACACATTTGGGTATCAAGTAATTACAGGATCATACTTTGGTCATATTCAAAGTCCTCATGTTTTCCAGGGACATATTTCCCGAGTTTATTAAAAAAATATAAAAAATTAAAAAAAAGAATGACGATTTTGTGATGCTGAAAAATAGTACTATTGAATTGATACGCTCCACTACTTGGTATCATCACAGTGGATGTTAGGTGTAGATCCACCAATGGCGTTTGTTTATATTGTAGCATCCTGGAAGTGTTGGTGTTCATACGGCCGGACTGAGTGTGACTTGCATGTATGTTGATTAAGTCTGCCCTTCATGCACATGTGATGAGTGGGTTCAAAGTTACGATAGTGAACTCGATGGTTAGTGATTAGACATAATGATATCTTGTCTTGACTTTGTCAACCATAGACAACTGTTCATTCGTCCATTATCATGGCTACATTGGGCTGGAGTGGGCTGAGACCTGAAATAATCGTAATTGTGTGTCTTAAAGCACCGGCAATGTTTAGAGGCGGTATAGTACCGAACATGATTCATTAGTATCGCGGTACAATCTTACGTACAACCATATCTGGGACACTAGTAATTAATCAATACTGTGTGAGTATTAAAGTCAGAAAATGGTAATGTCTCTTACCGGGTACAAACCCCGTTTCCATATGAGTTGGGAAATTGTGTTAGATGTAAATATAAACAGAATACAATGATTTGCAAATCCTTTTCAACCCATATTCAGTTGAATATGCTATAAAGACAACATATTTGATGTTCAAACTCATAAACATTTTTGCAAATAATCATTAACTTTAGAATTTGATGCCAGCAACACATGTTGAAAAATACTGATAAAGTTGAGGAATGCTCATCAAACACTTATTTGAAACATCCCACAGGCTAATTGTGAACAGGTGGGTGCCATGATTGCCAAAAAATACTTATTCTTTTATAAGAAAGGATGCAAGAAATTTAGGGATTTCAACATCTACGGTCCATAATATCATCAAAAAGTTCAGAGAATCTGCAGAAATCACTCCACGTAGGCAGCATGGCCGGAAATCAACATTTAATGACCGTGACTTTCGATCCCTCAGACGGGACTTTATCAGAAACCGACATCAATCGCTAAAGGATATCACCACATGGGCTCAGGAACACTTCAGAAAATCACTGTCACTAAATTCAGTTTGTCGCTACATCGGTAAGTGCAAGTTAAAGCTCTACTATGCAAGGCGAAAGCCATTTATCAACAACATCCAGAAACGCCGCCGGCTTCTCTAGGCCCGAGATCATCTAAGATGGACTGATGCAAAGTGGAAAAGTGTTCTGTGGTCTGACGAGTCCACATTTCAAATTGTTTTTGGAAATATTCGACATGGTGTCATCAGGACCAAAGGGGAAGCGAACCATCCAGACTGTTATCGAAGCAAAGTTGAAAAGCTAACATCTGTGATGGTATGAGAGGGCATTAGTGCCCAAGGCATGGGTAACTTACACATCTGTGAAGGCACCATTAATGCTGAAAGGTACATACAGGTTTTATAACAACATTTGCTGCCATATAAGCGACGTCTTTTTCATGGACACCCCTGCTTATTTCAGCAAGACAATGCCAAGCCACATTCAGCACGTGTTACAACAGCGTGGCTTCGTAAAAAAAAAGAGTGCTGGTACTTTCCTGCCCCGCCTGCAGTCCAGACCTGTCTCCCATGGAAAATGTGTGGCGCATTATGAAGCGTAAAATACGACAGCGGAGACCCCGGACTGTTGAAAGACTGAAGCTCTACATAAAACAAGAATGGGAAAGAATTCCACTTTCAAAGCTTCAACAATTAGTTTCCTCAGTTCCCAAACGTTTATTGAGTTTTGTTAAAAGAAAAGGTGATGTAACACAGTGGTGAACATGCCCTTTCCCAACTACTTTGGCACGTATTGCAGCCATTAAAGTTAATTATTATTTGCAAAAAAAAGTTAAGATTATGAGTTTCAACATCAAATATCTTGTTTTTGTAGTGCATTCAATTGAATATGGTTTGAAAAGGATTTGCAAATCATTGTATTTGTACAATTTAATTGATACATTGGTAGTTTCCATGCACCATATGCAATTCTGCTGATTAACAAAACAATTGTAATTTGTTTCAAGCAATTCTTCCTTTTAAGACGTAAAGGTTATTCATGGGTGTCGTCATAGATGACTGACACTAAAATAAATGATACACTTCTTATGTAATTGACACGTCTCATTTGGCTGCTGACACCAGAGATGGCAAAGCCCCCGGGGTTGAGGTCAATTGGGGGGTAAGGACTAAGCATGGATGATCAATCATCTCATTAACGCTGATCAAAGCAGCCTCAGCTTGGCCTGACCACGTGCAGCTCAGATGACGACGAGCCTATTCATTTAAAGAATATATATATATATATATATATATATATATAATGTATATATATATATATATATATATATATATATATATATATATATATATATATATATATATATATATATACACATATACATATATATATATATATATACGTATATACATATATATATATATATATATATATATATATATATACACATATACATATATATATATATACGTATATACATATATATATATATATACTGTATATACACATATTTTTAGTTTTTTTTTTTTTACATTGATTTGGTAAATATACACTATATTGCCAAAAGTATGTGGTCACCTGCCTTGACTCGCATTTGAACTTGAAGTGCCATCCCATTCCTAACCCATAGGGCTCAATATTATGCGGGTCCACCTTTTGCAGCTATTACCGTTTCAACTCTTCTGGGAAGGCTGTCCACAAGGTTGCGGAGTGTATTTAGAGGAATTTTCCACCATTCTTCCAAAAGCGCATTGGTGAGGTCACACACTGAAGGCCTGGCTCTCAGTCTCCGTTCTAATTCATCCCAAAGGCGTACTGTCGGGTTAAGGTCAGGACTCTGTGCAGGCCAGTCAAGTTCCTCCAGACCAGATTCTGTCATCCAAGTAATTGTGGACCTGGCTTTGGGCACTGGTGCACATTCATGTTGGAAGGGGAAGGGGCCCGCTCCAAACTGTTCCCACAAGGTTGGTAGCATGGAATTATACTAAATGTTTTGGTATCCTGGAGCATTCAAAGTTCCTTTCACTGGAACAAAGGGGCTACTCTCACACAATTAGGTTAGATCCACTATGGACTGGACTCTCACACTATTATGCTAGATCCACTATGGACTGGACTCTCACACTATAATGTTAGATCCACTATGGACTGGACTCTCACACTATAATGTTAGATCCACTATGGACTGGACTCTAACACTATTATGCTAGATCCACTATGGACTGGACTCTCACACTATTATGCTAGATCCACTATGGACTGGACTCTCACACTATAATGTTAGATCCACTATGGACTGGACTCTCACACTATAATGTTAGATCCACTATGGACTGGACTCCCACACTATTATGTTGGATCCAGTATGGACTGAACTCACACTATTATGTTAGATCCACTATGGACTGGACTCCCACACTATTATGTTAGATCCACTATGGACTGGACTCTCATTCTATTATGTTAGATCCACTATGGACTGGACTCTCAATATTATTTTAGATCCACTATGGACTGGACTCTCACACCATTAGGTTAGATCCACTATGGACTGGACTCTCACACTATTATGCTAGATCCACTATGGACTGGACTCTCACACTATAATGTTAGATCCACTATGGACTGGACTCTCACACTATAATGTTGGATCCACTATGGACTGGACTCCCACACTATTATGTTGGATCCACTATGGACTGAACTCACACTATTATGTTAGATCCACTATGGACTGGACTCCCACACTATTATGTTGGATCCACTATGGACTGGACTCTCATACTATTATGTTAGATCCACTATGGACTTGACTCTTAATATTATTTTAGATCCACTATGGACTGGACTCTCACACTATTATGTTAGATCCACTATGGACTGGACTCTCACACTGTTATGTTAGATCAACTAGGGACTGGACTCTCACACTATTATGTTAGATCCACTATTGACTGGACTCTCACTCTTATGTTAGATCCACTATGGACTGGACTCTCACTATTATGTTATATCCACTATGGACTGGACTTTCATACTATTATGTTAGATCCACTATGGACTGGACTCTCAATATTATTTTAGATCCACTATGGACTGGACTCTCACACCATTAGGTTAGATCAACTAGGGACTGGACTCTCACACTATTATGTTAGATCCACTATGGACTGCACTCTCACACTATTATGTGAGATCAACTAGGGACTGGACTCTCACACTATTATGTTAGATCCACTATTGACTGGACTCTCACTCTTATGTTAGATCCACTATGGACTGGACTCTCACTATTATGTTAGATCCACTATGGACTGGACTCTCATACTATTATGTTAGATCCACTATGGACTGGACTCTCAATATTATTTTAGATCCACTATGGACTGGACTCACAACATTAGGTTAGATCAACTAGGGACTGGACTCTCACACTATTATGTTAGATCCACTATTGACTGGACTCACACTATTATGTTAGATCCACTATGGACTGGACTCCCACACTATTATGTTAGATCCTCTATGGACTGGACTCTCATACTATTATGTTAGATCCACTATGGACTGGACTCTCAATATTATGTTAGATCCACTATGGACTGGACTCTCACACTATTATGTTAGATCAACTAGGGACTGGACTCTCACACTATTATGTTAGATCCATTATTGACTGGACTCTCACTCTTATGTTAGATCCACTATGGACTGGACTCTCACTATTATGTTAGATCCACTATGGACTGGACTTTCACACTATTATGTTAGATCCACTATGGACTGGACTTTCACTATTATGTTGGATCCACTTTGGACTGAACTCTCACTATTATGTTAGATCCACTCGGCGTCCATTGCACCGGTCGCCCTAAGGGGTAGGGGGGTCTGCTCTCCAAGGTTTCTTATTGTCCCATTGGGTTGAGTTTTTCCCTTGCCCTGATGTGGGATCTGAACCGAGGATATCGTTGTGGCTTGCGCAGCCCTTTGAGACACTGGTGATTTAGGGCTACGTAAATAAACATAGATTGATTGACTGATACTGTGTGTTTATTATGAGATCAATAGGGGGAATATCCGGTGGATGTGATAATCAGTCGAGATGTCTGTGCCAGCCTTAAGTCCAAGATTCTTAATTGCCGAGAGGAGTCAGCGTAAAGGAGGGATGCGCCAAGAGTCCGTATCGATTTCTGCAGCCCGTTCAAGAGAGCTTGTAATGCTTTAGGAAGCCCATTATTACCAAGAATATGAGACAGCAGATTATTCCTAAAGAACAGGTCTAACAAGAGCGGACAGGGTCTACAGCAGAGGTCTCAGACTCAAGTATTGATTCCAAAAGCCACTCTAATAGATTGCCACCTGAGCAACAAATCCAGTGGTGAAATTCCCTCGCTCCTAAATATTCCAAAGTCATCATTAATATAAGATAAATAAAGAGTTTTGGGAACAACAGCAACTCAGCCACCAGGTACACTGACAGAGAGGGGTCAGTGGATGCTGAAGCACATAGTGCAAAGACTTCCTCCACAAGTCAGTTGCTACAGAGCTCCAAACTTCATGTGAGCTTCCAATCAGCCCATGTACAGTACGCAGAGAGCTTCATGGAAATGGGTTCCATGGCCGAGCAGCTGTATCTAAGCCATACATCACCAAGTCCAATGTGAAGCGTCAGATGCAGTGATGCAGAGCACTGGACTCTAGAGCAGTAGAGACGTGTTCTCTGGAGTGATGAATCACGCTTTTCCATCTGGCAATCTGACAGTTTGGCGGTAGCCAGGAGAACGCTACATTTCGGACTGTATATTGTCGAGTGTGACATTTGGTGGGGGAGGAATTATGATGTGGGGTTGTTTTTCAGGAGTTGGGCTTGGCCTCTTAGTTCCAGTGAAAGGAAATTGGAATGCTCAAGGATACCAAAAAATTCTGGACAATTCCACGGTCCCAACTTTGTGGGAACAGTTTCGAGCGGGCTCCTTCCTCTTCCAACATGACTGAGCACCAGTGAAGTGAAGTGAAGTGAATTAGGGACGGTGTGGCGCAGTGGTAGAGTGGCCGTGCGCAACCCGAGGGTCCCTGGTTCAATCCCCACCTAGTACCAACCTCGTCACGTCCGTTGTGTCCTGAGCAAGATACTTCACACTTGCTCCTGATGGGTGCTGGTTAGCGCCTTGCATGGCAGCTCCCTCCATCAGTGTGTGAATGGGTAAATGTGGAAGTAGTGTCAAAGCGCTTTGAGTACCTTGAAGGTAGAAAAGCGCTATACAAGTACAACCCATTTATCATTTATTTATTTATATAGCGCTTTTCTCTAGTGACTCAAAGCATTTTACATAGTGAAACCCAATATCTATGTTACATTTAAACCAGTATGGGGGGCACTGGGAACAGGTGGGTAAAGTGTCTTGCTCAAGACACAACGGCAGTGACTAGGATGGCGGAAGCGGGAATCGAACCTGCAACCCTCAAGTTGCTGGCACGGCTATACCGCCCAGTGCACAAAGCAAGGTCCTCAAAAACGTTAATGACAGAGGCGGGTGTGGATGAACTTGACTGGCCTGCACAGAGTCCTGACCTGAACGTTATAAAACACCTTTGGGATGAATTAGAACAAAGACTGAGAGCCAGGCCAACATCAGTGTGTGACCTCACCAATGCGCTTTTGGAAGAATGGTGGAAAATTGGTGTAATGTGGTGATGCAGTTTTTTAAAATACAACCTCAAAATACCCCGATATCAGTTTTAGTAAATTTTTGTCTCATCTGACCACATAACTTTCCTCCAGAAGGTCTTATCTTTGTCCATGTGATGTCAGATGAAACGCAAGTTCAGCTGTTTGGCCACAATTCCCAGCAATATGTTTGGAAGAGAAAAAGTTGATGCCTTTAATCCCAGGAACACCATTCCTACCGTCAAGCATGGTGGTGGTAGTATTATGCTCTGGGCTTGTTTTGCTGCCAATGGAACTGGTGCTTTACAGAGAGTAAATGGGACAATGAAAAATGAGGATTACCTCCAAATTGTTCAGGAAAACCTAAAACCATCGGCACGGAGGTGTCAGAGTTATTTGTTGACGAACCCCAAGATGCAGAGATGGAGGGAGGCATGGAGTGACCAAACATGATTTCAATATAAATACTAAGACAAAACCAAACAAAGGGATCAAACCAAAAGCGCGCACGTGGGCGGAATAACAAACTAAGGGAGCTAGCACTGGAAACTAGAAAACAAAAAGGAACTTTAGCATGGAAGCTAGTGGATAGCAAACAGAAAAACTGGAAATAACTAATGGCTAACAAGAACAGCTTACCGCTACGACGACCAGGAAAAGAATCACAGACACGACAAGAGCGACATATGGCAACGACAAACCCGAATGACAATACAATGATCCAGCGACTGACAAGACAAAGCAGGTACAAATAGGAGCAGGCTGATTGGCAACAGGTGTGGCCAGGTTCCAATCAACCGCAGCTGAGTAGGAACACAGCACTTAGGGAACAAGACAGGAAGCTGACAAAATAAGAGCACTAGACAGGAACTAAAGACAGGAAATACTAAACACAGAAGAAACAGACAAATGCAGAGGAAAAAACAAAAACATAGACAAACTGTCAGGGGAAAGCCTGACAGGAGGTTGGGTCTTGGGCGCAGTTGGGTGTTCCAACAGGACAATGACCCCCAAACACACGTCAAAAGTGGTAAAGGAATGGCTAAATCTGGCTAGACTTAAGGTTTTAGAATGGCCTTCCTAAATTTCTGACTTAAACGTGTGGACAATGCTGGAGAAACAAGTCCATGTCTGAAAACCAACACATTTAGCTGAACTGCACCGATTGGGTCAAGAGGAGTGGTCAAAATTCAAGCAGAAGATTGTGGATGGCAACCAAACGCGCCTTATTGCAGTGAAACTTACTAAGGGACATGTAAGCAAATTTTAACATTGCTGTACCAAACTTCATGAATGTTTTTCGTGATGAAGAAGTATGTGCTCCAATCACTTTATCACAAAAAAATAAGAGTCGCAGAAATTATTGGAAACTCAAGACAGCCATGACATTATTTTCTTTACGAGTGTATGTTAACTTTTGACCGCGATTATATATATATATATATATATATATATATATATATATATATATATATATAAACATATACATGTTTATATATGTATATATATATATATATATATAAACATATACATATTTATATAAATATAAATATAAATATATATATATATATATATATATAAACATATACATATGGACAAACCCTGTTTCCATATGAGTTGGGAAATTGTGTTAGATGTAAATAAAACGGAATACAATGATTTGCGTCTAACAGTCTGGATGGTTTGCTTCCCCTTTAGTCCGGATGACACGATGTCGAACATTTCCAAAAACAATTTGAAATGTGGACTCGTCAGACCACAGGACACTTTTCCACTTTGCATCAGTCCATCTTAGATGATATCGGGCCCAGGGAAGCCGGCGGAATTTCTGGATGTTGTTGATAAATGGCTTTCGCTTTGCATAGTGGGGGGGGGGGGTTTCTCATATTCATCATTGTCACTGTCACCGACGTCCCACTGGGGTGAGTTTTCCTTGGCCTCATGTGGGCTCTACCGAGGATGTCGTTGTGGTTTGTGTTGTGGTTTGTGCAGCCCTTTGAGACACTAGTGATTTAGGGCTATATAAATAAAAATTGATTGATTTAACTTGCACTTACAGATGCAGCGACAAACTGTATTTAGTGACAGTGGTTTTCTGAAGTGTTCCTGAGCCCATGTGGTGATATCCTTTAGAGATTGATGTCGGTTTTTGATACAGTGCCGTCTGAGGGATCGAAGGTCACGGTCATTCAGTGTTAGTTTGCAGCGTGATTTCTCCAGATTCTCTGAACCTTTTGATGATATTATGGACCGTAGATGTTGAAAACCCTAAATTTCTTGCAATTGCACTTTGAGAAATGTTGTTCTTAAACTGTTTGACTATTTGCTCATGCAGTTGTGGACAAAGGGGTGTACCTCGCCCCATCCTTTCTTGTGAAAGACTGAGCATTTTTTTGGGAAGCTGTTTTTAAACCCAATCATGGCACCCACCTGTTCCCAATTAGCCTGCACACCTGTGGGATGTTCCAAATAAGTGTTTGATGAGCATTCCTCAACTTTATCAGTATTCATTGCCACCTTTCCCACGTGTTGCTGGCATCAAATTCTAAAGTTAATGATTATTTGCAACAACAACAAAAATTGTATCAGTTTGAACATCAAATATGTTGTCTTTGTAGCATATTCAACTGAATATGGGTTGAAAAGGATGTGTATTCCGTTTATATTTACTTCTAACACAATTTCCCACCTCATATGGAAACGGGGTTTGTATAAACAAAAGTCCTTGTTCCTTTTGTAATTTCACACAAATATTATAGCCTTATACAATGTAACCTCGCCAAGGGAATACGACCTACACTAAGAAGCCTTGCATCCTGACTCAAAATGCAATTTGTGTACTTCCCACCCTACGTACAACGAATGGGAAATTGAAGAATTGCATGGCGCCACAGATCTACTGAGAGCAGATGGCCCGAGAGGAAGGAAGTACCTCCTGCTCTAACATAATGCACAGTGTTGACTTTGACGTAATCTGCTTCACCTCTGCCTATTATTGAGCGTATCACACAGCGTTGCCATCTCAGATCTCCCGCACGAGTTCTGGCAAACAGCATGCCTGATTCTCTGCTGCGACATCAGATCCCATCTCGCTAATGCTGTTGCACAACAGCCTTTTTACATTTTGTGTGTCGCAGGTCTGCTGAAGACTGCTGTTATGTCATCCCAGCACTTAGATGGCTGTCAGTCATGAAGCCTCAACATGGAAAAAAAAACTTTAAAAGACAACATTTCCCCTGTCGTATACATTACACATGTTCAAACCTCATTTCCATATGAGTTGGTAAATTGTGTTAGATGTAAATATAAACAAAATACAATAATTAGCAAATCATTTTCAACCCATATTCAGTTGAATATGCTCCAAAGACAACATTTTTGATGTTCAAACTGATTTTTTTTGCAAATAATCATTACATTTAGAACTTGATGCCAGCAAAACGTGACAAAGAAGTCGGGAAAGGTGGCAATAGATACTGATAAAGTTGAGGAATGCTCATCAAACACTTGTTTGGAACATCCCACAGATGTGCAGGCTAATTGGGAACAGGTGGGTGCCATGCTTGGGTATAAAAACAGCTTCCCAAAAAATGCTCTGTATTCAACGAGAAAGGATGGGGCGAGGTACACCCCTTTATTCACAACTGCGTGAGCAAACAGTCAAACAGTTTAAGAACAACGTTTCTCAAAGTGCAATTGAAAGAAATTCAGGAATTTCAACATCTATGATCCATAATATCATCAAAAAGTTCAGACAATATGGAGAAATCAATCCACGTAAGCAGCACGGCCGGAAACCAACATTTAATGACCGTGACCTTTGATCCCTCAGACAGCACTGTATCAAAAACCGAAATCAATCTCTAAAGGATATCACCACATGGGCTCAGCAACACTTCAGAAAACCATTGTCACTAAATACAGTTCGTCGCTACATCTGTGAGTGCAAGTTAAAGCTCTACTATGCAAAGCGAAAGACATTTATCAACAACATCCAGAAACGCCGCCAGCTTCTCTAGGCCCGAGATCATCTAAAATTGGACTGATGCAAAGTGGAAAAGTGTTCTGTGGTCTGACGAGTCCACATTTCAAATTGTTTTTGGAAATATTCGACATTGTGTCATCAGGACCAAAGGGGAAGCGAACCATCCAGACTGTTATCGACGCAAAGTTCGAAAGCCAGCATCTGTGATGGTATGGGGGTGCATTAGTGCCCAAGGCATGGGTAACTTACACATCTGTGAAGGCACCATTAATGCTGAAAGGTACATACAGGTTTTGGAACAACATATGCTGCCATTTAAGCGCCGTCTTATTCATGGACGCCCCTGCTTATTTCAGCAAGACATGCCAAGCCACATTCAGCATGTGTTACAACAGCGTGGTTTCGTAAGAAAAGAGTGTGGGTACTTTCCTGGCCCGCCTGCAGTCCAGACCTGTCTCTCATCGTAAATATGTGGCGCATTATGAAGCGTAAAATACGACAGTGGAGACCCCGGACTGTTGAAAAACTGAAGCTCTACATAAAACAAGAATGGGAAGGAATTCCACTTTCAAAGCTTCAACAATTAGTTTCCTCAGTTCCCAAACGTTTATTGAGTGTTGTTAAAAGAAAAGGTGATGTAACACAGTGGTGAACATGCCCTTTCCCAACTACTTTGGCACGTTTTGCAGTTATGAAATTCTGAGCTGATTAGTATTTGCAAAAAAAAAAAAAATACCATTTTGAGTTTGAACATCAAAATATCTTGTCTTTTTAGTGCATTCAACTGAATATGGGTGGAAAAGGATTTGCAAATCATTGTATTCTGTTTATATTTACATCTAACACAATTTCCCAACTCATATGGAAACGGGGTTTGTACTTGAACTCCTCCACTTGGGGCAGGGTCTCCTCCCTAACCCGGAGATGGCACTCCACTCTTTTCCGGGCGAGAACCATGGACTCGGACTTGGAGGTGCTGATTCTCATCCCAGTCGCTTCACACAGAGAATTCCCACTCAACAAAAAGGGGTGAATGATAGAGAAGTATTGCACTTACCCCTCCAGTTTGAGGTGTGGGATTAAATCCACAGAGACTACAGACGACACTCTTGCATCCAGTGCATGTGTTGTAATTGGGTGGTTCCTTGGAGGCCATATCGAGTTCCACCTTACAGAGTGGACAGGTGGACTTTGAATCCGCTTTGGGAATAGCCACGTTGGTGCCTTCTGTGACTTTTGCCGCTGGGAGTGAAGTCTTTGGGTCTTTAACCTGACCCAAGGGGGCAGGTTTGGTCAGTTGTTGTGTTTGCGCAACAGGAACTTTGTTTTCTTTAGCAGGGGCCGGAGGAGTGGTTTTGGGCTCATCTTGGACAGCAGATGTTATCAAGGTAGATGCAGAGCTAAAAATGGATGAACTAAATCCAAACATTTTACCGGTGACAGTCTCAGCAGCCTGTGGTTGCATTTTTGGCGCACCGAATCCAAAGAACCTGCCAGACTCCTGTTTCGCAGCAGCTGCTGCTGGTGTAGATTTGACAGGAGATTTGGAAAGCTGCTGAGAGGGTCTCCCATCTGTCGGTTTCGCAACACCAGCCTTGGCTTCTGTTTTAGGAGTTTGAGAAGTGTGTTCCTTGGATGGGGTGTTTTCAGTGGGAGGCTGCTTGGTCACATCTTGGGCCTTTGCTTGATCACCAACTGAAGGAAAGTCCGTCCTTGGAGCCGCATCTCGCAATAAACCAGGCTTATTAATTGTGAGTGTCCGTGAGTCCTCATCCAGGCATTCAGAACCTTCTTCTCTGACTGATGTAGACTTCTTTGGCTGGACTTCTTCATTATTATGTTCAGAAGGAAAAGGACCAGTCCTTGTAGGTGAGGCCTGAGGTTTCACTGCAGACGGTCCAGTAGTCTCAGATGTGCCAAGAGCCCTCTGCATCTGACAGTTCAGACATAGCCATTCATTTACCTTAAAAAGAGAGCAAATGGTCAGCATGTAGGACTAATTGGTGAGCAACATTTGATTTTGCAATACAAATACAAACAATCGATTGTGTAGACGGATTAATTGAAACGCGTCTAATTTACCTCTGAGACCGAAGGCAATGGATTGAATCCGCACTGATTGCAGACAGTTGTTTTGCATTCTGTGCAGGTGTTGAACTTGGGAGCATCTTTAGAATCCATCTTGAATAGCATCTTACAGAGTGGGCAGGTTAACTGAGCTGGTTTTGGAGGTGCTGGTGGTGCTTTGGGGGAAACGGATGGACCTTTATCCATTTGTGTTGCCGAAAAAGTAGTTTTTACCTGTGTTTCATTAGTTTTCTGGACTGCAGGTGGTTTGATGTCCTTTGCAGGTACTGTTTTAGGAGAAACAGGCGGCGTTGTTTTAGGAGAGGCCTGCAAAGTAATTTTACTTGGCGTTGTTGGAGTTGTCTTTTTCGTTTCATCTTGTACAGCTGAGGTTATCAAATTGGAAGCTGAATTAAAAAAAGATGACCCAAAGCCAAACATCTTGCCAGGTACTGATTCCGCAGGCTTAACAGGTTGCGTTTTAGGACCACCAAAACCAAAGAAGCCTACTGATTCCTGTTTTACAGGTGGAGCTGTTGGCAGAATTGATTTGGCTGGAGATCCCCCAGCTTTTGTAGGCTGTTGGGGGAGGATTTTACCTACTTCTGGTGCCGTTGGGGGAACTATCTTTTCTGGAGGCTGTTTCTGCGGTATTCCAGGTTGTCCTTTAGGGGTAATTCCAGGTGAAGCAGATGCAACCACAGTCTTCATGATTTCAGGACGAACACTTTTTTCAGGCAATGAGGCAACTGCCGCTGTTGCTTTCAAAGTTGATTCCCCAATTGCTGGGGATTTGCTTTCTTTGGCAGTGACGATACCGACTGTCTCGTCAGGTTTGGCCGTTTTAGTGTCCTCCTGAGGAGTTTGTATAGCTGCCTCTCCCTTCGTTGTGGAGGGAGGCATGTCTTTACTTGGTGAAGATTGAGATTTTATCAAGGGAAGCCCAAGAGGTTCAGAGGCGCCAAGTGCTCTCTGCATCTGACAGTTGAGACACAGCCATTCTTTCCCCTGAAAAAACAAAACACACATAATTAGTTTCATTAGTTTTGTGATACATTAGACAAGGCCTATCGGTGGATTACCTGTGCTTTATTCGGCATGGGACTAAATCCACATTTGTTGCAGACTGCTGTTTTACATCCGGTGCAGGTGTTGTAATTTGCTTGATCTTTTCCGTCTACGTTGAATTCAACCTTACAAAGGGGACAATTGAGCTCAATCTCTTTGGGAGCAGTTTGTGGAGCCTTTACTCTTGAAGCTTCTGACGGACCTTGGTCCACATGCTTCGTTCCTGGTAGAGAAGCATTGACTTGGTCCGCCATCTTCTCCATTGATTGTTTCCGAACATTGTCAGACTTCACTTCTTTTGTGGTGGATTTTATTTGAGATAGAGCCGGACTTGACTTGACAGGCGGGATTTGAGGAGCCGCCGTTTTATCATAACTCTGTGCCGGCGCAGACATTTTACGAGAACTTGGTGGTGTGGTTCGTGGTTCTTCACCGACAGCGGATGTTATTAAAGAAGATGCTGAGCTGAAGAGTGTTGAACCAAATCCCATCATCTTCCCTGTCACGGCTTCAGCTGTTTTGGAGACCCCTTGCTGAGGTTTTGTAGCATTAATGCTAACCAAACTTCCTGTGTCTTTAGTTGGCTTTGACATAGAAGGAGGCGTTTTGGCAGCAAGGTTTGGCTCTTTACTTGTGGACTTGGATGGCTGCTCTATATCAGCCGTCATGACTACTTCATCCTCTGATTTTGTAATGCCTTCCATTCCCTCTGCTTTCTTTTCCGATGTGTCTGTTGTTTCAGGTGAGCGTGTTAAAGTTTGATCCTCCTCCTTCGGTGGAGATTGAACATCTGTGCTGACAGGAGGCGCTTGCTCAACCAAAGGTTTATCAGCGTTCGCAGGTGTTCTTTCTTCAACTGGAACTGCTGTGGAGATTAAAACTCGATTGGGAGGTAGTGAACCAGGTTTGATATCAGCTGTTGGGATTTCCTTATTTTCTAGTTTATCTGGTAATGTTTTGTCCTTCTGTTCTTTGTCCAGCACTTCTCTTTTTTGTGTTGGTATCATATCTTTATTTTGTTTGGCCGTGACAGCAGCGGGTGTAGTCACTTTGTTGGGCGATGACTGAGGCTTCACAGATGGAGGTTGTGCTGCTTCTGCTGCTGAGAGAGTTCTTTGCATCTGGCACGTCAGACACAGCCACTCCTTTTTCCGTAAGATAAAAGCAATAAATATTGAGTGTCTCATTTGTGATTATATTATCGGTTATGGCAATCAATGATTTACTTACCTCTGATACATTTGGCATAGGGTTGAATCCACACTGCTTGCAAACCGTACTCTTGCAGTTAGTGCATTTGTCATAATTAGGTAGCTGTTCGGATCCAATGTTGAGGTCAACCTTACAAAGAGGACACGTGGCGTGGGAAACTTTTTTAAGTAGATTTGGGTTGATTTTGTTCTCTTCTGGTAGACCCTGCTGAGTTGGTTCTGATTTTATCTCTTTTTTGTGGATTGCTGGGGACATCTTAGGAGACACCGATGGGGTTGTTTTGGGCTGGTCCTGGACCGCCGAAGTAATCAAAGTGGATGCACTGTTGAAAATAGAAGATCCAAAGCCAAACATTTTCCTGGTCGCTGATTCTGCTGGTTTGGAAGCTTCAGGTTGGGCTTTACTGCCGAAGAAACCTCCTGATTCTTGCTGGGGTGCCAAAGCGGCAATACTCTGTTTGCGTTCAGCTTGCCTCGTAGGTCCTGGTGATGAGCTTGGGCCAGATGTTTTTTGGGAGTCTTGTGGTATATTTTTAGTAAGAGCACGATTACTGTCAGACTGAGCTGTTGCTGGCTCTTTCTTAGGTGATATTGGCATTGAAGCCACTTTCTTTTCAGGTTCAGCTCTACTGGTGACATCTTTTTCAGAAACGCTGTAGTCGTTAGAAAGAGCTCCTGAAGGATGGCTCGCACCAAGAGCTTGTTGCATCTGGCAGGTGAGACACAGCCACCGCTTCACCTAAGAAAATAAATTAGTTCATATTATTTTTCATTTTCTACAGCCCTTAGGGCAGGGGTGTCCAAATGGCCCCCGGTTCGTTTTTTAACGGCCCCACGGCACATTTTAAGAATACAATTGAAAAAAATTAAAAACATAAAAATTGGTATAAAAAAGCAAACAGGTGAAATGTAACACAAAATTGTTGCAATGCTTACTCTTATAACACAAAGCTGCCATGCAGGCTGTTTCTTTATTTAAAAAATAATAATGAATCAAAATCACTGTCAATTCAAATTATTGACCTATTCAAGGCTTCGATTACGTCACATTAAATATTCCACTTTGAGATATTTTTGGAGGAAAATGTTGCATATTTTGTGTTTTGCCATATAAAAAATTGAACAGTTTTTTTTTCAAAGAAGGTCCTAAGAACAAACAAACAAAACATAAACAACAATAACACTTACAATTGACTGATATATCTGAAGTTGATCTCGAGATTATTGTGCTAAAAGTAAACAGTAAAAAAAAATTTATAATTTATTTTTTAACACTTTAATAAGTAGGACACTTTTAGATCCCCAATTATTGTAGTGTTATTTGTTTTTAAGTGGTATTGCTCCAAAAATAATGAATCAAAATCCAAAATTAAGGCTCCAATTATTATATAATCTCAAATATTCCACCTAAAAAAGTTATTAGGTGAAAATATTGCGTATTTTGTGTTTTTTGCTTTATTCTTATTTTCTTATGTTGTTTTAGAGATTTAAAACTTGCATAATAATGAAAATGATAATACTGAATTATGACACATTTTTTTTATATTTTTTGACCAAAAACCTTTGGGGTCCCCGGGATCATAACTGGGTGGAGGCCTAAATGTATATTTATGAAAATGGACCCCTGCTTGCTCTGATTTTTCAGTGTGCGGCCCTCAGTGGAAAAAGTTTGGACACCCCTGCCTTAGGGTGATAGGGAAGCATGAGCCTATCCCAGACATTGGCGGTATGCATCGGACTGATCGCGTGCCAATTTCAGGGTTATTACAATTTATTCATAATCTATATTACATCATTTATGTAGTATTATTTTATGTTTTAGGTCAAGAGCTGCTTATTCATCAGAAAGTAAGAGATAATACAAAATGTTAGTGAATATTGTTACTAGGGTGTCATTTTAGACCCAACACTTGGCTTTAAAATACATATTGAACGGATGTACCAGAGTCTTAAACACAAGATAAAAATGTTCAAATGTATCAGGAATTCGTTAACACTGGAGGCAGCTCAAACTAATTTTAATGCAATGATTATGTCTCGGTGAGTGATCAGACAAAGAGCAGCTCAAAGACTTCTATGGAATTACAACAAAATTAACTCAGATTTCCCTTGCCCGGACGTGGGTCACCGGGGACCCCTCTGGAGCCAGGCCCGGAGTTGGGGCACGATGGCGAGCGCCTGGTGGCCGGGCCTGTTCCCATGGGGCCCGGCCGGGCACAGCCCGAAGAGGCAACGTGGGTCACCCCTCCAATGGGCTCACCACTCATAGAAGGGGCCATAGAGGTCGGGTGCATTGTGAGCTGGGCGACAACCGAAGGCAGGGCACTTGGCGGTCCGATCCTCGGCTACATAAGCTAGCTCTTGGGACGTGGAATGTCACCTCACTGGGGGGGAAAGAGCTTGAACTAATGCACGAGGTAGAGAAGTTTCGGCTGGATATAGTCGGACTCACCTCGACGCACAGCAAGGGCTCTGGAACCAGTTCTCTCGAGAGGAACTGGACTCTCTTCCACTCTGGCGTTGCCGGCAGTGAGAGGCGACGGGCTGGGGTGGCAATTCTCGTTGCCCCCCGGCTCAAAGCCTGCACGTTGGAGTTCAACCCAGTGGACGAGAGGGTAGCTTCCCTCCGCCTTCGGGTGGGGGTACGGGTCCTGACTGTTGTTTGTGCTTACGCACCAAACAGCAGTTCAGAGTACCCACCCTTTTTGGGTACACTCGACGGAGAGTACTGGAAAGTGTTCCCCCGGGCGATTCCCTTGTCCTACTGGGGGACTTCAACGCCCATGTTGGCAACGACAGTGAAACCTGGAGAGGCGTGATTGGGAAGAATGGTCGCCCGGATCTAAACCCGAGTGGTGTTTTGTTATTGGACTTTTGTGCTCGTCATGGATTGTCCATAACGAACACCATGTTCAAACATATGGGTGTCCATATGTGCACTTGGCACCAGGACACCCTAGGCCGCAGTTCCATGATCGACTTTGTAGTCGTGTCATCGGATTTGCGGCCTCATGTTTTGGACACTCGGGTGAAGAGAGGGGCGGAGCTTTCTACCGATCACCACTTGGTGGTGAGTTGGCTGCGATGGTGGGGGAGGATGCCGGACAGACCTGGCAGGCCCAAGCGCATTGTGAGGGTCTGCTGGGAACGTCTGGCAGAGTCTCCTGTCAGAGAGAGTTTCAATTCACACCTCCGGGAGAACTTTGAACATGTCACGAGGGAGGTGCGGGACATTGAGTCCAAGTGGACCATGTTCAGAACCTCTATTGTCGAGGCAGCTGATTGGAGCTGTGGCCGCAAGGTAGTTGGTGCCTGTCGTGGCGGTAATCCCAGAACCCGTTGGTGGACACCAGCAGTGAGGGATGCCGTCAAGCTGAAGAAGGAGTCCTATCGGGTTCTTTTGGCTCATAAGACTCCGGAGGCAGTGGACGGGTACCAACGGGCCAAGCGGTGTGCAGCTTTAGCGGTCGCGGAGGCAAAAACTCGGACTTGGGAAGAGTTCGGGGAAGCCATGGAAAACGACTTCCGGATGGCTTCGAAGCGATTCTGGACCACCATACGCCGCCTCAGGAAGGGGAAGCAGTGCACTATCAACACCGTGTATGGTGCAGATGGTGTACTGCTGACTTCGACTGCGAATGTTGTGGATCGGTGGAAGGAATACTTCGAAGATCTCCTCAATCCCACCAACACGTTTTCCTTTGAGGAAGCGGTGCCCGGGGAATCTGTGGTGGACTCTCCTATTTCTGGGGATGAGGTTGCTGAGGTAGTCAAAAAGCTCCTCGGCGGCAAGGCCCCGGGGGTAGATGAGATCCGCCCGGAGTTCCTTAAGGCTCTGGATGCTGTGGGGCTGTCTTGGTTGACAAGACTCTGCAGCATCGCGTGGACATCGGTGGCGGTACCTCTGGATTGGCAGACCGGGGTGGTGGTCCCTCTCTTTAAGAAGGGGGACCGGAGGGTGTGTTCCAACTATCGTGGGATCACACTCCTCAGCCTTCCCGGTAAGGTTTATTCAGGTGTACTGGAGAGGAGGCTACGCCGGATAGTTGAACCTCGCATCCAGGAGGAACAGTGTGGTTTTCGTCCTGGTCGTGGAACTGTGGACCAGCTCTTTACTCTCGGCAGGGTTCTTGAGGGTGCATGGGAGTTTGCCCAACCAGTCTACATGTGCTTTGTGGACTTGGAGAAGGCATTCGACCGTGTCCCTCGGGAAGTCCTGTGGGGAGTGCTCAGAGAGTATGGGGTACCGGACTGTCTTATTGTGGCGGTCCGCTCCCTGTATGATCAGTGTCAGAGCTTGGTCCGCATTGCTGGCAGTAAGTCGGACACGTTTCCAGTGAGGGTTGGACTTCGCCAAGGCTGTCCTTTGTCACCGATTCTGTTCATAACTTTTATGGACAGAATCTCTAGGCGCAGTCAAGGCGTTGAGGGGTTCCGGTTTGGTGGCCGCGGGATTGGGTCTGCTTTTTGCAGATGATGTGGTCCTGATGGCTTCATCTGGCCGGGATCTTCAGCTCTCACTGGATCGGTTCGCAGCCGAGTGTGAAGCGACCGGAATGAGAATCAGCACCTTTTGCCCAGTCAGCCTTTTCATATAAAGCCACAAAGGAATGGAACGACCTCACAACAACCTTGAAAAGTTCAACAGATTACTCTTCATTAACAGTTAAAGTTAAAAAGTGGCTTTGGAGCAATCAAAGCTGCTCACACGGTCACTAAGGTGGGCACTAGGTTTGACAGATCAACTTAATGTGTATTATATTTAGCCATGACAGCATTTTTGTTGTAAATTGTGAGGTGTGTGTGATAAAATCATGGTTGTTTTTACAAATTATGACGGATGTGAACAAGAGCATGTATTGTCTTTGTGTGGTGATGTAAAATCATGGATGTTTTTACAAATTATGACAGAGGTGAACAAGAGCATGTATTGTCTTTGTCTGATGATGTAAAATCATGGTTGTTTTTACAAATTACGACGGATGTGAACAAGAGCATGTATTGTCTTTGTGTGGTGATGTAAAATCATGGTTGTTTTTACAAATTATGACGGATGTGAACAAGAGCATGTATTGTCTTTGTGTGATGATGTAAAATCATGGTTGTTTTTACAAATTATGACGGATGTGAACAAGAGCATGTATTGTCTTTGTGTGATGATGTAAATGAGGTGTGGTTGTATTGTATATTAAGTATGTGTCCATGAAAGGCCATTTTATGACTTTTCTTAATTTGATTACGTGATATGGTATGATTTTATTGTAATAATTTTCTTGCATGATTTTTGTATCCCTTCAATTTAGGTAGCCAGGGACTGCAGATGGAAATTAGCTATTTAGCTCTAATCTGGTACAGAACATATCTGTCTGTGAGCTTAATGTTTCTGTGCATTGTCCCTTCAAATAAAGACTAAACCAAACTAAACTGAGACTGCAATGGAAGATCAGCATCCCCTAAAATATAAGAGTTAGTGGTCAAAAATGTACTGTTAGGTTTAGATTTTATGGACTAAATAAAACCTGGGGTTGTTCCATTACAGCGAAACTAGACCGTCAAATGCTCGGTGTCTCTGGGACTCTATCGGCAGTGCGCTTGATTGGATGATTTGTCTGAGGCAGAATCTCTTTCTGACTGACAGTGAAATGAGCGAATCAGTGATCTTGAAGTATAAACCACGACCATTGAATGCCGTTGTTTCGAGTTGTTCAGAAGACTTTTAAACCCGCTCGGTATCTGCATCTTTTTCTGGTGTTATTGGAGATGTACTCGCGTCTGGAAAAAACTGACTTCTGCCGCTCTGCAGTTAGCCGGTGCCGCTGTGAGACAGAGTCCCAGATAATTTTCTTGGAAAAGAATGGAGGGCGCATTTTATGGTGTAGGCTTTGCCTCTTTGAAAGAGCAGCCACCACCACTGAAAAAGAAATACAGTACACGTACAGTACAAACAAATACAGTCTTACCTTTGTTTCATGTGGCATGGGGTTAAATCCACACTGATTACACACAGTGTTTTTGCATTCAGTGCAGGTGTCGTAGTTGGCTTGGTCTTTCGAACCTATGTTGAGTTCAACCTTACAGAGTGGACAGTTAGAACCTGGTTTGACCGCTGATTTTGTAACTTCTGCAGCCAGAGATTTTGATGTGACCTTATTATCCTTTTTAACTGGACCCGATTGAGGTGTCTTCCTCTGCTGTGTTGGCTCCAGCTTCTGATGAACATCAGATTTCATTTCCTTTGCTGGGGACTTTTTGGGAGAAGCTGGAGGTGTTGTCTTAGGTTGATTCTGAGCAGCAGATGTTATCAATGTAGATGCTGAACTGAATATTGAAGAACCAAAACCAAACATCTTTCCAGTCACTGAATTATTATAATTCTGCTGGGATTTTGTAGGGCTAAATCCCAAAAACCCGCCGCTCTCCGGCTGCTTTGCTGCAGTAGCATTACTCGGCCTACGTCCAGCTTGGCTTTCCGGATCTGGGGGTTTCTCAGATACTTTGTTTACATTTTTCTCTGTTGTTTTATAATCCGGTTCTGGGCTAGCAGATTTCAATGATGTTGTTGAAGTTTCAGGTTTTGCCAACTCAACTGAGGTTGAAGAAGGTTTTTCCTGCGAGAGTTGCGCATTGCTTGGAATCCCCTTTGTTTGCGATGTTGTAACTGGTTTGGGCGTATCCATTGACTTGACTGCAACAGGAACTTTAATATTTGATGTCAGGGCCTGTTTTTGAGAATCGAGATGCACAGATGATTCAACTGCTCTTTTGGTCTGACATGTAAGGCACAGCCATTCGTTTTTCTGAAATGAAGACAATATAATAGATTATTTGGCTTTTGATAGGACTTCAATAAAAAATAAAACAATACAAATAGTCTATTGATTTTTGACTTACCTCTCCAATAGGCATGGGGCTAAATCCACACTGGTTACACACAGTGCTTTTGCATTCAGTACAGGTATTGTAATTGGCTTGGTGTTTTGAACCAATGTTGAGTTCAACCTTGCAGAGTGGACAGGTACAACCTGGTTTGACAGCTGATTTGGCAGGTTCTAAAGCCTTTGGAAGTTCTGATGTGGCCTCTTGATCCCCTTTTCCTGGACCACATGGAGGTGTTTGTTCCTTTGCAGGGGACTTTTTGGGAGAAGCTGGTGTATCGGTCTTAGGTTGATCCTGAACAGCAGATGTTATTAATGTAGATGCAGAGCTGAAGATTGAAGAACCGAAACCAAACATCTTTCCAGTTACTGAATCTGCGGACTTCTCTGCCTCCTTCTGAGATTTTGTAACACCCATGCCAAAAAATCCTGCTGTATCTTGCTGCTTTGCTGCAGTGGCATTGCTTGGCCTACGTTCTGGTTGGCTTATCGGATCTGGTTGTTTTTCAGGAACTTTCTTCTCACTCGTCTGTGGTGTTTTATTATCATGTGCCAGGCTAGTTAACTTTTCTGGTGCGACGGAAGCTTCTGGTTTGCCCGACCTAATTAAAGTTGAAGACTGTGGGAGTACTGCATTGCTTGGATGTGTGTTTGCTTGAGTTGTTGGAGATGGTTTGGAATTGTCCTTCGACTTGACTGCAACAGAAACTTTGCTGTTTGTCTCTTGAGTCAGCTTTTGAGGGGCTGGTTGCTCAGATGCTTCCACTGCTCTTTTTGTCTGACAGGTTAGACATAGCCATTCATGTTTCTGAAATGAAGCAAAAATAATTGGTAGTGTGTTGCTTTTGATATTATGTACTTTAATTCTAAAAATTGTATAGAGTATCGAGTCTTGACTTACCTCTCCAATAGGCATGGGGTTAAATCCACACTGGTTACACACAGTACTTGTGCATTCAGTACAGGTGTTGTAATTGGCTTGGTCTTTGGAACCCATGTTGAGTTCAACCTTACAGAGTGGACAGGTAGAACCTGGTTTGACCACTGTTTTGGTAGCTTCTGCAACCTTAAGAAGTTCCAATGTGACCTTGTTTTCCCCTTTAGCTTCACCCGATGAAGGAGCTGGCTCCAGCTTTTTAGGAACATCAGATTTAATGTCCTTTGCAGGGGATTTTTTGGGAGAAGCTTGTGTATCGGTCTTAGGTTGGTCCTGAACAGCAGATGTTATTAATGTAGATGCAGAGCTGAACATTGAAGAACCAAAACCAAACATTTTTCCAGTCACTGAATCTGAAGACTTCTCTGCATCCTTCTGAGATTTTGTAGCACCCAAACCAAAAAATCCTCCAGTGTCTTGCATCTTTGTCGCAGTGGCATTACTCGGCCTACGACCAGGTTGGATTACCGGATCTGATTGTTTTTCAGGATTTTTTCTCTCATTTTGTTGTTGTGCTGTATCATCAGGTGCGAGTCTAGCCAACTCCTCTGGTGTTATGGAAGCTTCTGATTTGTCTGATCGTACTAAAGTTGTGGACAGTTTTTCCTGTGGGGTTATTGCATTGCTTTGATGTGCGTTTACTTGAGTTGCTGAAGCTGGTTTGGAGTAGTTTGTCGACTTGTCTGCATCAAGAACTTTGCTACTTGATGTTTGAGTTTGCTTTTGAGAGGCTGGTTGCTCAGATGCTTCCACTGCTCTTTTTGTCTGACAGGTTAAACATAGCCATCCGTTTTTCTGAAATGAAGCAATAATAATTTGTTGGGTGTTGCTTTCAATAATAAGTACTTTAATTCTATAAAATGCATGAAAAAGTATTGAGTCTTGACTTACCTCTCCAATAGGCATGGGGTTAAATCCACACTGGTTACACACAATACTTTTGCATTCAGTACAGGTATTGTAATTGGCTTTGTCTTTGGAACCCATGTTGAGTTCAACCTTACAGAGTGGACATGTAGATTCTAGCATGACAGCTGGTTTGGTAGCTTTTGCAGCCTTAAGAGGTTCTGATGTGACCTTATGTTCCCCTTTTGCTGGACCCGATGGTGGTGTTTGTTCCTTTGCAGGGGACTTTTTGAGAGAAGCTGGTGTATCGGTTTTAGGTTGATCCTGAACAGCAGATGTTATTAATGTAGATGCCGAGCTGAATATTGAAGAGCCAAAACCAAACATCTTTCCAGTCACTGAGTCTGTGGATTTCTCTAGATCCTTCTGAGATTTTGTAGCACCCAAACCAGAAGATCCTTCAGTAACTTGCACCTTTGTTGCAATGGCATTACTTGGCCTGCGTCCAGGTTGGCTTACTGGATCTTTCTTCGCATGTTTGTGTTGTGTTGTATCATCAGGTGCCAGGGTACCCAACTCTGCTGGTGTTGTGGAGGCTTCTGGTTTGGCTGACCTAACTAAAGTTGTTGACAGTTTTTCCTGTGGGGTTGCTGCATTGCTTGGATGTGTGTTTGATTCAGTAACAGCTGGTTTGGAGTCGTCTGTCGACTTGACTGTTACAGGAACTTTACTATTTGATGTTTGAGCCTGCTTTTGAGAGGTCTGTTGCTCAGATGCTTCCACTGCTCTTTTGGTTTGACATGTTAGACATAGCCATTCGTTTTTCTGAAATGAAGCAATAATAATTAGTTGTGTGTTGCCTTTGATATTAGGTACTTGAGTTTGAAAAATGTGTTTAAAGAGTACAAACTTACCACTCCAATTGGCATAGGGTTAAATCCACACTGGTTACACACGATAATTTTGCATGCAGTGCAGCTATTGTAGTTGGCTTGGTCTTTAGAATCTGTGTTGAGTTCAGTCTTGCAGAGTGGACAGGTAGAACCCGGTTTGACAGCATATTTGGTAGCTTCTGCAGCCTTTGGAGGTTCAATTGTGACCTTTGTTTGTCCTTTAGCTGGACTCGATGAAGGCGTCTTGTTCTGCTGCGTTGACTCCGCTTTCTTCGGCGGCTCTAATTTCTGAGAAATATCAGATTTAATTTCCTTTGCAGGGGTTTTTTTGGGTGAAGCAGGGGGTTTTTTACTACGCTGATCCTGGGCAGTAGAAGTCATTAATGTAGATGCAGAGCTGAATATTGAAGAACCAAAACCAAACATCTTTCCAGTCACTGAATCTGGAGCCTTCTCTGTATCCTGCTGAGATTTTGTAGCCCCCAAACCAAAAAATCCCACAGAGTCTTGCTGCTTTGTTGCAGTGGCATTGCTCTGCCCGTGTCCAGGAGGGATCTGGCTTGCCGGATCTGATTTTTTCTCAGGAACCTTCCTCTCATTTTTCTGTTGTGTTTTATCATCAGGTGCCGGGGCACCCAACTTTGCTAGTGTTGTGGAAGCTTCCGGTTTGCCAGACATAACTGAAGGTGATTTTTCCTCTGGGGGTACTGCATGGCTTGGATTTGCCTTTGTTTGAGATGTTGGAGCTGGTTTAACGGTATCCATTGACTTGACCACAGCAGTGACTTTACTACTGGCGGTCTGAGCCTGTTTTTGAGAAGCTAGTTGCTCAGAACCACCAACTGCTCTTTTCATCTGACAGGTAAGACATAGCCATTCATTTTTCTGAAATAGAACAGAAACAATTTGTTACTTTGATTTAAAAATGAGTAATCCAATACATTTAATCAACAGTTATAGTACTTTTGATTTACCTCTCCAATAGGCATTGGATTAAATCCACATTTGTCACACACATTGGTACTACACTCAGTGCAGGTGTTGAAATTTGGAGGTTCCTTTGAGCCGATGTTTAATTTGATATTGCATAGTGGACAGTTTACATGGCCTTCTTTAAACTGGGTCTGAGGAGTTGTGCCTGCCTTTGATGGACCTTGTTTGATCTGATGGGCCTCTTCTTGTTTCTTGAGATCCCGAGTGAGATTTTCAGAGGTTTTTGGTTGCACTTTGCTGGGAGAGACTATTGGTGTATCTTTTGGGGAAATTTTGGGTCCAACTGACATCCTTGGCGAGACGTGCCCTGGTGCAGACATCTTACGAGAGCTTGGCGGTGTAGTGCGGGATTCTTCCTGAACGGCTGATGATATAAGAGTGGATGCTGAGCTGAAAATAGAAGAACCAAAGCCAAACATCTTTCCGGTGATAGAGTCTGTTGTCTTCGAAACATCAGAACTAGATTTAGAGCCAATCAAGCCATCCGAGGTAAATTTGCTCTGTTTTAGTCCTGACTGAGTAGTCTGATCAGGTGGTTTCTGGGGATCTGAGTTCCTTTGAGGTTCCTGATCAGACAATGGGGCACCCTGTTTGTTCTGTGTTTGTACAATAGAAATCTTAGTTTCTGGTTCTCCAGTTGATGGATGACTCTTCTGCGGGGTACTTGGTGCAGAACTTTCCTTTTTCTTGTCAGGTGCTGCAGTCTGCACTTTTGCGGGTACATCAGATTTCAATGATTCCTTCTTGATCGTTTCATCTTCATTTGTAACAGTTGTCTTCTGATGTACAGAAGATGGAAGGGTTTTTTTCACTGTATTGGACAGCTTCATGGCAGGCTGCGTGGGTTCTGATGCATTCAGAGCTCTCTGCATCTGACAGTTCAAGCACAGCCATTCATTTTCCTGGAGAATAACATAATAAGAATAGAAAACAAGAATATTAGCGGTTCAAAATGAAACAAAAAACTAACTAACTAATGTCACTTGCCCATCATTGATTAATAATTTAAGAAATTCATATTATTGGAACCATTGATAATATTTGTTTTATTACCTTTGCCAGATTGGGCACCAGATTAAATCCACACTGGTTACAGACGGTGTTTTTGCAGTCTGTGCATTTTCTGAAGTTCGGAGGATCCTTGGAACCTAAATTAAGTTCCATCTTACACAGAGGACAGGTAGATTTGCCATCTTTGGAAACTGCAGCTTCCTTTGACTGATCTGATGGCGCTTTAGCTTGTTGAGCTTGATCTTGTTTCTTTTGTTCTTTTCCCTGAGCAAGGGGTGATTTGTTGCCCTTGGTGGTAGGCATCTTGGGGGACAGTGGAGGTGTCATTTTGGATTCATCTTGGCCAGCTGTGGGTATTAACGTGGATGCAGAGTTGAAGATAGAGGAACCAAAACTAAACATTTTTCCACCAAGTGATTCAATTGGCTTCACTGTACCAGGTTCAAGTTTTGGACCACGGGAGTCTTCTTGTGCATTTAAAGCAGCGTTATCTGGTAGCTTTTGTGGACCCTTTTTCAAATCTTTAGATGGAACTTTCGAATCTAATGTTGGAGTGAGGGATTGTTGGTTCTCTGGTCGTTTCACAGTGTCCTTCTTTGCAACGTCCTTCTCAGGTGCTGAAGCAGCAGATAATTCCTTGACTTTAGACTCAGCAGTTTTTGGGATGTCTTTCGTTTCTTTCTTGGGGACATTAGAAAATGCAGTAACTTTGTTTGGCGAGGCCTGTGCTTTCATAATGGGGGTTCCTGGAGGCTGGGCTACTCCGAGGGCACGTTGCATTTGACAGTTGAGGCATAACCACTCCTTCACCTAGGGAAGACTTTGTTTAGAGTTTATTGAGATACTATGAGTCGAGTAATCAACAAATAAATGGTCTTACCTCCTTCACATTTGGCATGGGGTTGAATCCACATTGATTGCAGACAACATTTTTACACTCTGTACATGTGTTGTAGTTGGGTTGATCTTTAGAGCCAACGTTGAAGGCTGATTTACATACAGGGCAGGACGAAGGACCAGTTTTGGAAACAACTGCTCCCTTTGTAGGCTCTGACAAGATGGTGTCTGCTTTTGGACCCTGCTGGCTTTTATCTGATTTATTTGCAGATGGAGCGTCCTTCGAAGCGGTCATCTTGGGAGAAGCTGGCGATGCCGCCAGTTTGGCTTCATCTTGGACTGTAGAGGACATTAAAGTGGATGCAGAACTGAATATAGAAGAACCAAATCCTAACATTTTCCCTGTTACTGACTCTGCAGGTTTTGCAGGATCAGTTTGCTTCTTAGGGCTTCCAAAACCAAAGAATCCTCCTGTCTCATGCTGTCCCGGGACTTCAGTGGCATTTCCCGGTTTTTGCGCAATTAAATTTGACTGCTCTACTTTCTTCTGCAGATCTGCTTTGTTGTCCTGCTGTGTTTTCTGGGCAGGGGCTGGGCAAGCCAGTTGTTGACTGCCTTGTGCTTTAACAGCTTCAGCCTTGGATGTCCGGGTCTCTGGAGAAGGTACATCACTCCTTGGAGAGCCTTGAGC
This sequence comes from Nerophis ophidion, assembly GCF_033978795.1. Taxonomy (NCBI): domain Eukaryota; kingdom Metazoa; phylum Chordata; class Actinopteri; order Syngnathiformes; family Syngnathidae; genus Nerophis; species Nerophis ophidion. Next base: position 10,354,439 of record NC_084622.1, read on the forward strand.
AGAGGTCTTTTGGGATGTCGGAGTCCTTTTGAACGGCGAAGTAGCCAATGGAGCGTCTTTCGGGGGTTCGATTCCTTTAGTAGCCCTTTTTACCTGACAGTTTAGACAAAGCCACTCCTTCCCCTTGAATGACACAATAAAAAAAAGTTGTGTTAGTTCATGAATTCCTCTGCGCATCTGCTCAGCATAGAGGTGATCAGTTGTACAAAGTTTTGTAACATGCTAGTTTTGCCCTATCAAGTCAACTTGTTAGTCACTACGGATTTCGTTTCAACAATTAAGGATACGAACGTCATAGTAAATAAAGCCACTGCTCGATTTCGTGGGACTCAATAGAGTTAAAGGAGACAATTATCACCAGACCTATGTAAGCGTCAATATATACCTTGATGTTGCAGAAAAAAGACCGTACGTTTTTTTAACCGATTTCCGAACTATAAAAGGTTGAATTTGGCTATTTAAACGCCTTTCAATTGATAGCCTGTCGAGCGAGGACCTTTCACCCGTGACGCCATTTTCTCAATCTTATTACACGCACCAAGTCAAATCAGCTCTGTTATTTTCCGTTTTTTCGACTGTTTTCCCGTACCTTGGAGACATCATGCCTCGTCGGTGTGTTGTCGGAGGGTGTAACAACACCAACAGAGACGGATTCAAGTTGCACCAGTGGCCAAAAGATGCGAAAGTCCCTCGTTTGTTCCGCACACTTTACCGACGGCAGCTATGCTACGACAGAGATGGCAAGAATGTGTGGATATCCTGTGACACTCAAAGCAGATGCATTTATTTTTCTGTCTCATTTTGTCCACCAAACTTATAACGCTGTGCATGAATGCACAAAGGTGAGTTTTTTTGATGTTATTGACTTATGCGGAGTGCTAATCACACATATTTGGTCACGGCATGACTGCAAGCTAATCGATGCTAACATGCTATTTAGGCTAGCTGTATGTACAAATTGCATCATTATGCCTCATTTGTAGCTATATTTGCCTCCAGCCTTTCCCTCCACCCACATTTAATGCCAAACAAACACATGCCAATCGTTGGTTAGAAGGCGATCGCTGAATTCGTCCTCGCTTCCCCCCCTGTCGCTGTCTGTCGTGATATGGCTCAATAGCTTCAGTTTCTTCTTCAATTTTGTTTTCGCTACCTGCCTCCACACTCCAACCATCCGTTTCAATACATGCGTAATCTGTTGAATCGCTTACGGCGCTGAAATCCGAGTCTGAATCCGAGCTAATACCGCTATACCTTTTTGTGCTATCGGCCTTGTTTGTTTCTGTGTGGTCACGCTGTGACGTCACAGGATAATGGACGGGTGGATAGATTAGATAGTACTTTATTTATTCCGTCAGGATAGTTCCTTCAGGAAAATTTAAATTTTCAGCACAATCCCATTCAAGATCAGACAAACATTACAGGGAGACAGAACAGGATAGCTGACGGGTCTGCCGGCTTCCAGCGCCCCTTACAAAAAGATGAGATACAGGTAAAGAAGGAGGGGGAATGGGAGAAAAAAAATAGAAGATTAAAATAAAATTAAAAAAATCGGTTTTAGCCTGGGCCCTGGAGAGGGGGTGCAGACTGAGGCCAAGGGGGGGAAAAAACAACTCATAGCCATAGTACACATCCCTCTTACATGTGTGTAAGAGGGAAACATCAAACATGAAAGAACACATTAAAGACATTAAAGCAGCAGATACACCCAGACACTTCTACATACAGCTATGAATAAAAAGTAAAAGAAACATATCCACTGTGGTGGCCTCTACGGTGTTCCGCGCCATCGTCCGCTGGGGTGGAGGGAGCATGGCCAGATACAGGAGCAGACCCAACAAAGCAACCAAGACAGCCGACTCCACTCTCGGCCAGTGTCCAGTCCGAATGGATGAGCGAGGATACGTCCAAGGTGACTGAGGTGTCCGACACCTGCTCACCCAGCCAAGACACTGCGAATCCTCTCCGTCCCAGCGCTCAGTGCTAGTTCATATATATAGCGGATATAACGACGGTTAAAATCAGGCACCTTGAAGCCGTTTTTCGCGATATTGCGTGATGGGTAAAATTTTGAAAAAAACTTCGAAAAATAAAATAAGCCAGTGGGAACTGATTTTTATTGGTTTTAACCCTTCAGAAATTGTGATAATGTTCCCCTTTATAACCTATCAACATCACAGCTCTGCTACCAAATTATTTGATGTAACCGTATGTAAGGAAACGTTAAGTGCATGGTTCAAGAAGTGCATTGAGATATATTGAATATGACTTCACGTTCAGTTTGCTGACATTCAAGCAAAAACTCAGGGCTTCCAATTGTTCTTCCATCTAATTTATGGGACTTTTGTGTTTTCTTCACATTCAGTTACTTATTTTTAGCCTGTGGAAATGGTGGAGTGCCATTTCCGGGTTGGGGAGGAAACGCTGCCCCAAGTGGACGGAAGGCAAAGCTCTCAATTTACCGGTCGATCTACGTTCCCATCCTCACCTATGGTCATGAGCTTTGGGTTATGACCGAAAGGACAAAATCACGGGTACAAGCGGCCCAAATGCTGAGTAATGCCACGGCTGAATTTCCCCCAGGGCTCAATAAAGTACTTTCTATTTTATTCTATTCTATTCTATAATATTGAATCAAAATCAACGTTATTATGAATTATTGACCTATCCAAGGTTCTGTCACGCCAAATTTCTTCCCCCCTACAAAAACCTAACCCCCCATTTACTTCCGGGGGTCATGTTTCCTCTTTCGTCACACATGTTTCCTTTTACATCACACTTCGGCTTTGACTGCCCGTCGCTGGGAGGATACTTCGCTGCTGGAATCTGAAGAAATCGATTAACACGATAAAAATATTCTCTATTCCTTCATATCCTCAAGTTAATTTGTCTGATTAATACAGACGTTCTGTTAACGCTATATTGTAAAAATATAACGCTATATAATAAAAATACAGACGTTGTGTTAACGCTAGGGGTGTTAACGGTACGTGTATTTGTATCGAACCGATTAGGTACGGGGGTTTCGGTTCGGTTCGGTTCGGAGGTGTACTGAACGACACGGACATATTTAAGTAGCGCACGTTTTGTAAACAATGCACACCGAGGCACTATCAATCAATCAATCAATCAATCAATCAATGTTTACTTATATAGCCCTAAATCATTAGTGTCTCAAAGGGCTGCACAAACCACAACACAAACCACTACGACATCCTCGGTAGGCCCACATAAGGGCAAGGAAAACTCACACCCAGTGGGACGTCGGTGACAATGATGACTATGAGAACCTTGGAGAGGACGAAAGCAATGGATGTCGAGCGGGTCTAACATGATACTGTGAAAGTTCAATCCATAATGGATCCAACACAGCAGCGAGAGTCCCGTTCACAGCGGAGCCAGCAGGAAAACATCCCAAGCGGAGGCGGATCAGCAGCGCAGAGATGTCCCCAGCCGATACACAGGCAAGCAGTACATGGCCACCGGATTGGACCGGACCCCCTCCACAAGGAGGAGAAAAAGTAAAGAAGCGGCAGATCAACTGGTCTAAAAAGGTCTATTTAAAGGCAAGAGTATACAAATGAGTTTTAAGGTGAGACTTAAATGCTTCTACTGATGTAGCATCTCAAACTGTTACCGGGAGAGCATTCCAGAGTACTGGAGCCCGAACGGAAAATGCTCTATAGCCCGCAGACTGTTTTTGGGCTTTAGGAATCACTAATAAGCCGGAGTCTTTTGAACGCAGATTTCTTGCCGGGACATATGGTACAATACAATCGGCAAGATAGGATGGAGCTAGTAGTAGTAGTAAATTATATTTATATAGCGCTTTTCTCTAGTGACTCAAAGCGCTTTACATAGTGAAACCCAATATCTAAGTTACATTTAAACCAGGGTGGGTGGCACTGGGAGCAGGTGGGTAAAGTGCCTTGCCCAAGGACACAACGGCAGTGACTAGGATGGCGGAAGCTGGAATCGAACCTGCAACCCTCAAGTTGCTGGCACGGCCGCTCTACCAACCGAACCAGGGGGTAGGGAACCTATGGCTCGGGAGCCAGATGTGGCTCTTTTGATGACTGCATCTGGCTCTCGGATAAATCTGAGCTGACATCGCTTAACACGATAAGTAATGAATAATTCCTCTTGTAATCAAAATGTTAAAAATAATGTCCAAAATATAAAACATTCTCATGCATTTTAAGCCATCCATCCGTTCCTACCGCACCTGTTCAAGAAGTTGCGTTAATGGTAAGAAGTTATTTATTTATTATTGGTTAGTGTGGGGCTTGCCCTCCAGGGGGTTCTTCAGACCACCAAGCACCGACATGAGAGCCTGTTTCAGGCTTACAATATTGTTGTTTTTTTCAATAAGTCCCTCAGTTGCTTTCCAGCAATTGTATTTTTCTCTTTCATTTTCGCTCGCGCTCTGGCTCTGGCTCCAGCCCCAACCCCGTCTCTCCTCCTGGCTGCTGCTTATAACAGAGCGACAGGTGATTAGATAACAAGGCCCAGGTGGGCCGCTGATTTAGAGGCCGGCCCTGGCAAACCCCAGTTCACTGCAGGCCCACAGGCCACGCCCCCTCCACAGTTAGCTTCGGAATAACAACGTTATTACAAAGAATAAGAGACCTATTATACTCTAGAAATGTTGGTCTTACTTAAAAATGCACGCGTTTAGTTGTGTTCAGTGTTAAAAAAAAAATATATATATATTATATGGCTCTTACGGAAATACATTTTAAAATATTTGGCTTTTTGGCTCTCTCAGCCAAAAAGGTTCCCGACCCCTGCTATGGGATGACGTAAGAGGAAACGTGACCCCGGAAGTAAATGGGGGGGTTTGGCGTGACAGCTCCCATTACTTCACATCAAATATTCCACAAAAAAAAATATTTTTGGTGAAAGATTTTGCGAATTTGGTAAATAAATAACCAAAAAATGTATATTTTGTTGTTTTCTTACTGTACCGAAAATGAACCGAACCGTGACCTCTAAACAGAGGTACGTACCGAACCGAAATGTTTGTGTACCGTTACACCCCTAAGAGCAATTGATATTGAACTCTGTTGAAACTTATTGGATATGTCATCTTCATTCAAGTCCAATGGCATTTAATATTTTCAACGCTGCATTGAGTATTTCTCACCACTGCATAAAAGTTCACGGCAGTAAAAGCAAAAGCTTCGGGGTGTCGTTGGCAAGGCGGCCCTTGCAAACTGCACATTGTGCATTCAACTGCAGAACCGAGTGTCGGGCCCTTTGTGCTTCGGACTGCCAGTAAGATGCCTGATCCATTTACTCCAGTGCCTGAGAGGCGTGGACGTGTATTTTTAGCACTTCTGCTGTCATTTTTTTTTTTTTTCCACAGGACCTTAAGAAGCCAGTCAAGTTTGATTTTAAAGATTGGATTTCATTGCTGGCACTCTGTAAAAATCCACAGATTAATCACATTATAATGATTATGCTTTTTGTGTTGCGATCCGTGACTCGGATCTTCACATATTATTGTTTATTTTTCCATCTTTGTTCTTATTCTCCGTTTGATCCGTTTATTTCCCGTTTGGTCCATCACCATGGTTACTTATTCGTTTCAGCTGTTACTCCCGGTTCCTGCACACCTGTTCTCTGTTAATCACCTTCCCTTTATAAGCCTTCCTCTTTTCATTCTTCTGCCTGGGACTCTATTTTGTTTTCACACAACGGTACGTCTGCTTTGCACTTTTGCTTACATGCAATTCCTGTAGTATTCTCACGAGCTCTCACGCTGTGCAATTTTATTCATTCTTAGCTCTCATGCTAAATGTTTTGTTTTCCCCTTTGTGTGCCTATGTGCCAGTTTAATTTACTATTTGTTTATCCTAGCTTTCATTCTAGCGTCTTTTGTTTGCCTTTCCTCAGCTCCAGTATTTTTGTTTTCTAGCACCTTTTGTTATTCAAATAAATAGTTAAACCGTACCTTTGCTGTGTTCTATTTCGACGCATCCTCGAGGGAATCGAACCCGGCACCACGATGCCGAACAGACGTAACATTTGTTTGTGATTAATCTGCCTTAATTGATGTCTCATACATCGGAAAAGCAACATATTTAGCATCCTAGTAGATAGGTTTCAAACTCTGGCCCGCCGTGTAATTTCATTTGAACCTTGAAAAAGATATCAAATGAACATTAGAGCTGGCCCGCCGGTATTATACACCGCATTCACCGCGAATACTCATACTTGCCAACCCTCCCGATTTTCCCGAGAGAGTTAGTGCTGCAAGGGGTTCTGGGTATATGTTCCGTTGTGTTATGGTGCAGATGTTTTCCCCTGAGGGTGGCTGTATAAACAACTTTAACACTGTTACAAATATGCAGCACATTTTGAACCCACACCGAACACGAATGACAAAACACATTTCGGGGAGAACATCTGCACCGTAACACAACGGAACATATACCCAGAACCCCTTGCAGCACTAATTCTTCCGGGACGCTACAATATATACCAGTGGTCCCCAACCTTTTTGTATCCGCGGACCGGTCAACGCTTAATAATTTGTCCCAGGGGTGGGGGGGAACCTTTTTTTTTTTTTTTTCTTTTTTTTTCTTTCTTTGTCATGAAAAAGGGACATTTCTGTCATGCAAAAGGTAGGTTTTTGTGGTTAGTGCACTAATTGTAAGTGTATATTGTGTTTTTTATGTTGATTTAATACAACATTTTAAAAAATTAAAAATATTTTCATTTTTTATTTTATTAATTTAATTTTTTTCGAAATAAAAATTAATAAAAAATTATTCTGCGGCCCGGTACCAATCGGTTGGGGACCACTGATATACACTACCTCCTACCCATCCCCCCCCCCCACACTTCAATCGTGGAAATCGGGAGAATGGTTGCCCCCGAGAGATTTTCAGGAGGGGCACTGAACTTCGGGAGTCTCCCGGGAAAATCGGGAGGGTTGGCAAGTATGAGTATTATCGGTGATTTTGTCATTCTTGTTTGGTGTGGCTTCACAGTGTGGCGCATATTTGTAACAGTGTTAAAGTTGTTTTACGGCCACCCACAGTGTGACCTGTATGGCTGTTGACCAAGTATGCATATATGTATATATATATATATATATATTAGGGATGACCCGATCCAGGTTTTTCACTTCCGATCCGATACCGATATTTTTTTTGCACTTCCGATCCGATATTGATACTGGCCTATCTGAGCATGTATTAAAGTTTGAGGTTATTTAGCCTACTTAGTTGTCAGTTTCATGTTTAAAATGGTTTTAGTACTCTTGATAACAACTAGCCAGCTGGATTAGGTGAGTTTAAATAATGCACAATGGTTGGTATTCAAGGATAAACACAAAGTAGAAAAACTTATACATGACAAACAGAAATTGTATTAAACCGTAAAAAAGTGAACAGTATAAAGTACAAATAATTTCTTTAAACATTATTAAAAAAAGCAAAACACAACCTGAGTGGGATAAAATGTCTATAACTCAGCATCAATACTTGCTCTTGAACAAGTGTAAACTTAAAAAAAACACACACAAAAAAAAAACTATCTACACATTCCTTACAATTGTTTGCCCCATTCAGGGGGTGGGGGAACAAACAGTTGAAGTCCAAGCATAATGGGGAGATTCTTTCTAACAAAGACGAGCACTTCAAGATGCTCAGGTGTCAGCCTGCACCTGTGTTCATCTATGATGAGTGCTAAAAAGCCTCTCACTCTTAAGAGTCATTAAAATGTCTTACAACTTTACCACCAGGCTTGACTTTATTGTGGCATGTTTTGCACTCCACCTCTTCATCTTTTTCGTTTTTTAGGGTAAAATAATCCCACACAGCTGACTGACATTTTTACCGTAACTTTTAATTCACACGGCTGTCTTAATGGTTAGAACACAGACCTGTGGATGTGTTGAAGGTGTGCGGGAAAATGCGGAACGGAGCGTAGGGAGCAGCAGAAGAGTGGAATGTATTTTTTGTAATCGGATTGTCTTTAAAAAACGGATCTGGATCGGCATTTACCCATGCCTTGCCGATACGCAATTTTTGGGCAAATATCGGCAGCCGATCCAATCCAAATATCGGATCGGGACAACCCTAATATATATATATATATATATATATATATATATATATATATATATAAATACTGTATATGTTTCAGCATGTTGAATGCATTGTTCTCCAACGTGTGTCTTACCTCTTTAACATTTGGCAGAGGGTTAAATCCACATTGATTGCACACAGTGCTTCTGCACTCGGTGCAACTGCTGTAGTTGGGCGGGGCCTTGGAGCCCACATTGAGGACGGTTTTACAGATAGCACACAAAGATTGGCCTTTCTGCAGGACGTCGCAGGGTGCTGCCTCTGCGACTTTGGCCTGTCCTGCTGACGGAACCTTGGTCTGCTCGGGGTGGAGTTTTTTCTCCTGCTCCGGTAGTTTGTTCTCCTTGGCGGGTTGCATTTTAGGAGAGACCAGTGGCGTGGAGGCCATCAGCGTCGATGCAGAACTGAATATGGAAGAACCAAATCCGAACATTTTCCCGGTCACCGACTCCTCTGCTGGCTTAGAAGCACTGAAGCCAAACAACCCCCCAGACTCCTGCTGGGGTGCAGGACTCACACTTCTTGTACTTGAAGGATGTGGTTTCTGGGAACCTGGTACTCTCTGGTTCTCCTGAGGGGTCTTTTGCGTAGAGTCTGTACCAGTATGTTTTGGACTCCCTTGGACTTTAACTTCACTTTTGGCTGGCACTTTTTCGGAAGAATGTGGGGTCTTGCTGGGTGAACCTGATACGGGCGTCTCTTTTTTGACCGGAGCAGCAGGGGATGATGGCATTTTGGATGTTGTTGGCTTTTTCATTGGTGCTTCAGCTCTCTTTATCTGGCAGGTGAGACAAAGCCACTCGGATCCCTGTACAAAAGAGAAGTAGATATCACCCATGTGTCAAACTCAAGGCCCGGGGGCCAGATCTGGCCTGTACATAATTTATTATGGCCCTCGAAGGCTTTGGAATAATATGCGTTAAAGGGGAACATTATCACCAGACCTATGTAAGCGTCAATATATACCTTGATGTTGCAGAAAAAAGACCATATATTTTTTTAACCGATTTCCGAACTCTAAATGGGTAAATTGTGGCGAATTAAACGCCTTTCTATTCTTTGCTCTCGGAGCACCTAGGTAGTCAACCGCCATTTTCTTAAACACATTATAAACATCGAGTCAAATCAGCTCTGTTATTTTCCGTTTTTTCGACTGTTTTCTCCATTTTTTCGACTGTTTTTCGTACCTTGGAGACATCATGCCTTTTTGGTGTGTTGTCGGAGGGTGTAACAACACGATCAGGGACGGATTCAAGTTGATTTACGTAGAATGTGCATCGATTAGCACGGCATGCTAATCGATGCTAACATGCTATTTAGGCTAGCTGTATGTACATTTGTAGCTATATTTGCATCCAGCGTTTCCCTGCCCACCTTTAATGCCAAACAAACACTTACCAATCGACGGATTTAAGTTGCTCCAGTGTCACAAGATGCGAAAGCCCCGATCGTTTGGTATGCACATTTTACCGGCGATGCTAAGGCAGACATGGCACAGAGATTTATGGATATCCTGCAGATGCATTTCCAACGATAAAGTCAACGAAATCACAAAGGTGAGTTTTGTTGATGTTATTGATTTTTGTGCTAATCAGACAAATTCGGTCGCGGCGTGACTGCCAGCTATTCGATGCTAACATGCTATTTAGGCTAGCTGTATATACATTTGTAGCTATATTTGCATCCAGCGTTTCCCTCCACCCACATTTAATGCCAGACAAACACTTACCAATCGGCGGATTTAAGTTGCTCAGTGTCACAAGATGTGAAAGCCCCGATCGTTTGGTCTGCACATTTTACCGGCGATGCTAAGGCAGACATGGCACAGAGATGTATGGCTATCCTGCAGATGGATTTCCAACGATAAAGTCAACGAAATCACAAAGATGAGTTTTGTTGATGTTATTGATTTATGTGCTAATGAGACATATTTGGTTGCGGCATGACTGCCAGTTAATCGATGCTAACATGCTATGTAGGCTAGCTGTATGTACATTTGTAGCTATATTTGCATCCAGCCTTTCCCTCCACCCACATTTAACGCCAAACAAACACTTACCAATCGACAGATTTAAGTTGCTCAGTGTCACAAGATGCGAAAGCCCCGATCGTTTGGTATGCACATTTTACCGGCGATGCTAAGGCAGACATGGCACAGAGATGTATGGATATCCTGCAGATGCATTTCCAACGATAAAGTCAACAAAATCACAAAGGTGAGTTTTGTTGACGTTAATGATTTTTGTGCTAATCAGACATATTTGGTCGCGGCATGACTGCCAGCTAATCGATGCTAACATGCTATTTAGGCTAGCTGTATGTACATTTGTAGCTATATTTGCATCCAACGTTTCCCTCCACCCACATTTAATGCCAAACAAACATTTACCAATCGACGGATTTAAGTTGCTCCAGTGTCACAAGATGCGAAAGCCCCGATCGTTTGGTATGCACATTTTACCGGCGATGCTAAGGCAGACATGGCACAGAGATATATGGATATCCTCCAGATGCATTTCCAACGATAAAGTCAACAAAATCACAAAGGTGAGTTTTGTTGACGTTAATGATTTTTGTGCTAATCAGACATATTTGGTCGCGGTATGACTGCCAGCTAATCGATGCTAACATGCTATTTAGGCTAGCTGTATGTACATTTGTAGCTATATTTGCATCCAGCGTTTCCCTCCACCCACATTTAATGCCAAACAAACATTTACCAATCGACGGATTTAAGTTGCTCCAGTGTCACATGATGCGAAAGCCCCGATCGTTTGGTCTGCACATTTTACCGGCGATGCTAAGGCAGACATCGCCAAATAGCGTCAATAGCTATCTCTTCAATAGCTTCAGTTTCTTCTTCAATTTCATTTTCGCTATCTGCCTCCATACTCCAACCATCCGTTTCAATACATGCGTAATCTGTTGAATCGCTTAAGCCGCTGAAATCCGAGTCTGAATCCAAGCTAATGTCGCTATATCTTGCTGTGCTATCCGCCTGGATAGCATTTATAATCACTGGATGACGTCACAGGAAAATGGATGGTGGCTTCACAGATAGCGAAAATCAGGCACTTTAAAGCCTTTTTTCGGGATATTCTATGATGGGTAAAATTTTGAAAAAAACTACGAAAAAAAGAATAAGCCACTAGGAACTGTTTTTTATTGGTTTTAACCCTTCTGAAATTGTGATAATGTTCCCCTTTAAACACAGAAAGATCCCGAGCCCGGGATTGAACTCAGGACTATTCAGGACCTTCGTATTGAGAGTTTGCATGTTCTCCCCGTGAATGCGTGGGTTCCCTCCGGGTACTCCGACTTCCTCCCACTTCCAAAGACATGCACCTGGGGATAGGTTGATTGGCAACACTAAATTGGCCCTAGTGTGTGAATGTTGTGTGTCTATCTGTGTTGGGGGGGTTAGCAAGTATGACTGGGAGAAACAAATGCGCTGTACTCCTCCCTACGTCCGTGTACCACGCCGTACAGCGGCGTTTTAAAAAGTCATACATTTTACTTTTGGAAACCGATACCGATAATTTCCGATATTACATTTTACAGCATTTATCGGCCGATAATATCGTCAGTCTAATATTATCTCTAGTCATCGAGTATTCTATCGAATATCCCGAGCGATTAATCGAGTTATCGAATAAATCCCATTTTTGCTTGAAGGGGAACATTATCACAATTTCTGAAGGGTTAAAACCAATAAAAAATCAGTTCTCAGTGGCTTATTTTATTGTTCGAAGTTTTTCTCAAAATTTTACCCATCACGCATTATCCCAAAAAACGGCTTCAAAGTGCCTGATTTTAACCGTCGTTATATCCACCCGTCTATTGTCCTGTGACGTCACAGCGTGACCACACAGAAACAAACATGGCGGATAGCACAGAAAGGTATAGCGATATTAGCTCGGATTCAGACTCGGATTTCAGTGCCGTAAGCGATTCAACAGATTACGCATGTATTGAAACGGATGGTTGGAGTGTGGAGGCAGGTAGCGAAAACGAAATTGAAGAAGAAACTGAAGCCATATCACGACAGACAGCGACATGGGAGGAAGCGAGGACGAGTTTGGCGATCGCCTTTTAACCAACAATTGGTATGTGTTTGTTTGGCATTAAATGTGGGTGGAGGGAAAAGCTGGATGCAAATATAGCTACAAATGAGGCATAATGATGCAATATGTACATACAGCTAGCCTAAATAGCATGTTAGCATCAATTAGCTTGCAGTCATGCCGTGACCAAATATGTCTGATTAGCACACTCAACATAAGTCAATAACATCAACAAAACTCACCTTTGTGCATTCATGCACAGCGTTATAAGTTTGGTGGGCAAAATGAGACAGAAAAAAAAAATGCATCTGCTTTGAGTGTCGCAGGATATCCACACATTCTTGCCATCTCTGTCGTAGCATAGCTGCCGTCGGTAAAGTGTGCGGAACAAACGAGGGACTTTCGCATCTTTTGGCCACTGTTGCAACTTAAATCCGTCTCTGTTAGTGTTGTTACACCCTCCGACAACACACCGACGAGGCATGATGTCTCCAAGGTACGGGAATACAGTCGAAAAAACGGAAAATAACAGAGCTGATTTGACTTGGTGTGTGTAATAAGATTGAGAAAATGGCGGATTGCTTCAATTGAAAGGCGTTTAAATCGTCAAATTCGCCCTTTTAGAGTTTGGAAATCGGTTAAAAAAACATATGGTCTTTTTTCTGCAACATCAAGGTATATATTGAGGCTTACATAGGTCTGGTGATAATGTTCCCCTTTAAATAATGTTTAATTACACATGTTAAGATGTGCCTTCAATTATTGCATTTGGCCTAATTGTCTTTTATTTCCTAAACACCTGTTAAAGGCCTCACCTTTTCTCCTCCAAACTGGGTATTGTGGCCAATCAGCTACATTTTTGCCTCATCTGACCACAGAACTTTCCCTTAGAAGGTCTTATCTTAGTAATGTGGTCAGTTTAAACAAAAATGGGGCAGTTTGGCCAAAATATCCAGCAATATGTTTGGAGGAGAAAAGGTGAGGCCTTTAATCCCAGGAACACCACACCTACCGTCAAGCATGGTGGTGGCAGTATTATGCTCTGGGCCTGTTTTGCTGCCGATAGAACTGGTACTTTACAGAGAGTAAAGAGCGGTGTTGTGCGGTGCAGGGGTGGGCGTATAATCTGACGTAAACACGCTGTGCAATACCTAAACGTGAGCTTTGACTACTGTTTACTGAACGAGGCAAAATGCCGTAAAAAACACTTAACGACGCCTCTCGGCAGCGAAAATTCCTCGGATATATTTTGTAATTGAATTACTCGAGGAATCGTTTCAGCTCTCGACTAGACCAGAGGTGTCAAACTCAAGGCCCGGGGGCCAGATCTGGCCCGCGACATCATTTTATCTTGCCCGCAAACACCTTGAAATATGTTTCAATAAAGTACTTCATATTTTCTTACCAAATGTAATTAATTGTTTTCATTTTGACAGAAAGAATATACATACTGCTTGAAATTGCATACCTTTTTAACTGTAATAGTATCCAATATTGCAACAAATATTACAATATATTATCATACTTTCCAAACATGGTTTTGTCTAAATAAAAATACGTTAAAATACTTAACTTTACAACAAACTACCCATCAAATTAATCAAAAATAACAATACATTTTGATATGCTCTTTACAGCAGGGGTGTCAAACTCAAATACTGAGTGGGCCAAAATTTAAAACTGAACGAAGCCGCGGGCCGAGGTTGAACAAATTAATCCTTTAAAAGGGACCCAAACAAGTTTTGCATTGAATATTGACCAAGCAAGGCTTATATAACTTTATAGTGACATGCAAAATCGAGTTTTAAATAATAATAATTAAAAAATATCAATGGCATATCAAATAAAATAAAAACACAAACTGAATGCCTCTTTTCGGCGGCGGGTTTGAGTTGGGTCGGGGTTTGGTGGTAGCTGGGGTGTATATTGTAGCGTCCCGGAAGAGTTAGTGATGCAAGGGGTTCTGGGTATTTGTTCGGTTCTGTTTATGTGGTGTTACGTTGCGGATGTTCTCCCGAAATGTGTTTGTCATTCTTGTTTGCTGTGGGTTCACAGTGTGGCGTATATTTGTAACAGTGTTAAAGTTGTTTATACGGCCACCCTCAGTGTGACCTGTATGGCTGTTGACCAAGTATGACTTGCATACACTTGTGTGTGTGTGTATGAGCCGCATATATTATGTGATTGGGCCGGCACGCTGTTTGTATGGAGGAAAAGCGGACGTGGCGGCATGTAGAGAACGCCGAAGGCAGTGCTTTTACGGCCCGCCCCCAATATTATTGTCCGGGTGGAAATCGGGAGAAATTCGAGAGGGGCACTGAACTTCGGGAGTCTCCCGGGAAAATCGGGAGGGTTTGTTACAGCGGCGGGCCAGCTCTAATGTTAATTTGATATTGCCTCAAGGGCCAAATGAAATAACATGGCGGGCCAAATTTGGCCCGCGGGCCAGAGTTTGACACCCATGCTTTACAGCATATTATTGTAAATTGAAAAAAAAAAATACCATTTTTTTTCCGTTAAAGTTCTGTTGACTGTAAAATCTACGGTTGATGTTTACAAGGGTGTATTACTGTAAATGGAAAGACGCTAACATTTGTTTTAACGGTAGAAAAACTGGCCACAAAGTTGCCAGAATAAAAAAGAAACATGCACTGTTTTTCCATGAAATAATATAATGTTGTAAAAAAACTATGTAAATCCAACACAACAATTCTGGCAACTAAGCTGTCAGCTTTTTCCGTAAAATTCCCCCAAAAAATACTGGTAGTGTTTTTCTATTTCCCGTAAAATGTTGTAAAAATGAATGAAAAAAAAAAAACACAATTTTTGCAGTAAAATTTCTTAATGTAAAGTTTTTACTGTAAAATCAACAGACTGCTTAAAACTATTTATATAATTAAAATAGAAATCCAGAGGAAAATTCATATGTTATTTATTTTTACAAGCGGCCCTCGGATGGGAGCTTTAACTGCCATGTGGCCCTCAATGAAAAACCAGTTTGACATCCCTGGACTAGACGATACATGATATTAGGTTCTGAGAATGAGAAACTATTTTAACGTTATTTCAAGTTAGGAACAACTCACAAAGCCCCAAAATGGCATTTTATGTTTGTATACGTTTATTGCGCCCACTGGTGTGTCTTATAGAGCCTGCAGGTCCCGAAACGCTCAATCAATCAATTAATCAATCAATTCCTTAATTTTTATTCTCATAATAACACTTAAGTCATATGTGTCAACAAGATTTTGTAGAATTGCAGCAGCAGAATGCATCAAATCCAGCCGCAAATGTGTACTTCCACGAAATAAAAGCATGTTTTATTGCAAGTTTATGAGTTTATGTTTTAAACTATATACAAACCCCGTTTCCATATGAGTTGGGAAATTGTGTTAAATGTAAAGATAAACGGAATACAATGATTTGCAAATCCTTTTCAACCCATATTCAGTTGAAAGCACTACAAAGACAAGATATTTGATGTTCAAACTCATAAACTTAAATTTTTTTGGCAAATAATAATTAACTTAGAATTTCATGGCTGCAACACGTGCCAAAGTAGTTGGGAAAGGGCATGTTCACTACTGTGTTACATCACCTAGTCTTTTAACAGCACTCAAACGTTTGGGAACTGAGGAAACTAATTGTTGAAGCTTTGAAAGTGAAATTATTTCTCATTCTTGTTTTATGTAGAGTGTCAGTCGTTCAACAGTCCGGGGTCTCCTCTGTCGTATTTTACGCTTCATAATGCGCCACACATTTTCGGTGGGAGACAGGTCTGGACCGCAGGAGGGCTAGGAAAGTACCTACATTCTTTTTTTTTTACAAAACCACACTGTTGTAACACGTGCTGAATGCGGCTTGGCATTGTCTTGCTGAAATAAGCAGGGGCGTCCATGGAAAAGACGTCGCTTAAGATGGCAGCATATGTTGTTCCAAAAGCTGTATGTACCTTCCAGCATTAATGGTGCCTTCACAGATGTGTAAGTGACCCATGCTTTGGGCACTAATCCACCCCCATACCATCACAGATGCTGGCTTTTGAACTTTGCGTCGATAACAGTCTGGATGGTTCGCTTCCCCTTTGGTCCGGATGACATGATGTCGAATATTTCCAAAAACAATTTTAAATGTGGACTCGTCAGACCACAGAACACTTTTCCACTTTGCATCAGTCCATCTTAGATGATCTCGAGGCCAGAGAAGCCGGCGGCGTTTCTGGATGTTGTTGATAAATGGCTTTCGCTTCGCATAGTAGAGCTTTAACTTGCACTTAAAGATGTAGCGACCAACTGCATTTAGTGACAGTGGTTTTCTGAAGTGCTCCTGAGCCCATGTGGTGATATCCTTTAGAGATTGATGTCGGTTTTTGATACAGTGCCGTCTGAGGGATCCAAGGTCACAGTCATTCAATGTTGGTTTCCGGCCATGCCGCTTACGTGGAGTGATTTCTCTAGATTCTCTAAACCTTTTGAATATATTATGGACTATAGATGTTGAAATCACTAAATTTCTTGCAATTGCATTTTGAGAAATGTTGTTCTTAAACTGTTTGACTATTTGCTCACGCAGTTGTGGACAAAGGGGTGTACCTCGCCCCATCCTTTCTTGTGAAAGGCTGAGCATTTTTGGGAAGCTGTTTTTATACCCAATCATGGCACTCACCTGTTCCCAATTAGCCTGCACACCTGTGGGATGTTCCAAATAAGTGTTTGATGAGTATTCCTCAACTTTATCAGTATTAATTGCCACCTTTCCCAACTTCTTTGTCGCGTGTTGCTGGCATCAAATACTAAAGTTAATGATTATTTGCACAAAAAAAAAATGTTTATCAGTTTGAACATCAAATATGTTGTCTTTGTAGCATATTCAACTGAATATGGGTTGAAAATGATTTGCAAATCATTGTATTCCGTTTATATTTACATCTAACACAATTTCCCAACTCATATGGAAACGAGGTTTGTAGACGATCCTGGACATACACACAGTACCGAAGCTGTGGAAATGGAGCGCCGACAAGGAGGGGACGCGGAGGTTGGCGCTGTTTGATAGCTCTTGGTTTGTCGTGCGTGCAAAGCACTTAATGTGCGGTTCCAATTCCTCGAGCACTGCCACACACATGGACTTCTGACTCCAAAAAATAAAAAATAAAAGGTTTAAGTTCTATGAGTAAAACAGCATTCCTCTAAACAAGGAATCTGTCACACACATGTTTGTAAACCTTGCTTTAAAATAGAGTGGACATGCATGTAATCACGTTTCAACAAAAATATATATTAACGTCCTTGCCTTAATATTCAGCTATTCGGCCATAATACCCAGCAATATGTTTGGAGGAGAAAAGGTGAGGCCTTTAATCCCAGGAACACCACACCTACCGTTAAGTATGGTGGTGGTAGTATTATGCTTTGGGCCTGTTTTGCTGCCAATGGAACTGGTGCTTTACAGAAAGTAAATGGGACAATGAAAAAAGAAGAATTACTTCCAAATACTTCAGGAAAAAGTACAAAACCCCGTTTCCATATGAGTTGGGAAATTGTGTTAAATGTAAATATAAACGGAATACAATGATTTGCAAATCATTTTCAACCCATATTCAGTTGAATATGCTACAAAGACAACATATTTGATGTTCAAACTGATGAAAAAAATGTGTTTTTGCAAATAATCATTAACTTTAGAATTTGATGCCAGCAACACGTGACAAAGAAATTGGGAAATGTGGCAATAAATACTGATAAAGTTGAGAAATGCTCATCAAACACTTATTTGGAACATCCCACAGGTGTGCAGGCTAATTGGGAACAGGTGGGTGCCACGATTGGGTATAAAAGCAGCTTCCATGAAATGCTAAGTATGTCACAAACAAGGATGGGGTAAGGGTCACCAATTTGTAAGCGAATTGTCGAACAGTTTTAGAACAACATTTCTTAACAAGCTATTGCAAGGAATTTAGGGATTTTACCATCTACAGTCCGTAAAATCATCAAAAGGTTCACATAATCTGGAGAAATCACTGCACGTAAGCGATGATATTACGGACATTTGATCCCTCAAGCGGTACTGCATCAAAAACTGACATCAGTGTGTAAAGGATATCACCACATGGACTCAGGAACACTTCAGAAAACCACTGTCAGTAACTACAGTTGGTCGCTACATCTGTAAGTGCAAGTTAAAACTACTATGCAAAGCCAAACCCATTCATCAACAACACCAAGGAACGCCGCTGGCTTTGCTGGGCCCGAGCTCATCTAAGATGGACTGATGCAAAGTGGAAAAGAGTTCTGTGGTCTGACGAGTCCACATTTCAAATTATATTTGGAAACTGTGGATGTGGTGTCCTCCGGAACAAAGAGGAAAATAACCAACCAGATTGTTATAGGTGCAAAGTTCAAAAGCCAGCATCTGTGATGGTATGGGGGTGTATTAGTGCCCAAGGCATGGGTAACTTACACATCTGTGAAGGAACCATTAATGCTGAAAGGTCCATACGGGTTTTGGAGCAACATATGTTGTCATCCAAGCAACGTTATCATGGACGCCCCTGCTTATTTCAGCAAGAAAATACCAAGCCACGTGTTACAACAGCGTGGTTTCGTAGTAAAAGAGTTTGGGTACTTTCCTGGCATGCCTGCAGTCCAGACCTGTCTCCCATCGAAAATGTGTGGCGCATTATGAAGCGTAAAATACAACAGCGGAGACCCCGGACTGTTGAACGACTGAAGCTCTACATAAAACAAGAATGGGAAAGAATTCCACTTTCAAAGCTTCAACAATTAGTTTCCTCAGTTCCCAAACGTTTGAGTGTTGTTAAAAGAAAAGGTGATGTAACACAGTGGTGAACATGCCCTTTCCCAACTACTTTGGCACATGTTGCAGCCATGAATTTTAGAGTTAATTATTATTTGCAAAAAAATAAAAAATAAAGTTTATGAGTTTGAACATCAAATATCGAATAGTTTGTAGAGCATTCAACTAAATATGGGTTGAAAATAATTTGCAAATCATTGTATTCCGTTTAAATTTACATCTAACAGAATTTCCCAACTCATATGGAAACAGGGTTTGTAAAATTATCAGCCCTGAGGTTGGGTCTTGGGCGCAGATGGGTGTTCCAATGACCCAAAAACACATCAAAAGTGGTAAAGGAATTGCTAAATGAGTCTAGACTTAAGGTTTTGGAATGGCCTTCCCAAAGTCATTACTTAAACATGTGGACAATGCTGAAGAAACAAGTCCAAGTCAGAAAACCAACAAATTTAGCTGAACTGCACTAATTTTGTCAAGAGGAGTGGTCAAAAATTCAAGCAGAAACTTGTGGATGGCTACCAAAAGCGCCTTATGGCAGTGAAACTTGCCAAGGGACATGTAACGAAACATTAACATTGCTGGATGTAAACTTTTGACGCAGCACATTTTGAGTAGACCCATAGTAATTTCATAAAAGAAGCAAACTTCATGAATCTTTTTTTGTGACCAACAAGTATGTGCTCCAATCACTCTATCACACAAAATAAAGAGTTTTAAAAATGATTGGAAACTCAAAATAGCTATGACATTCTGTTCTTTACAAGTGTATGTAAACTTTTGACCACGACTGTAGCTTCGAGTTGCAAGACAACCGCTTAAGGCTAACATTTTAGCTATTAAGCTTTCTGATTTTGGAGGATTTTATCAACACAAGGGGCTTTGTTCTGCAGCAAGTCTTTAATGTAATGAGACCGAAATAGATGCCACTGCAGACCGAAGCAGAAGGCACTACCGGGACACAAGCCAATGAAGGATTGCCTCAAACTGCTACTTTGTGCTAACGACAGCTGTGATTATGTGAAGCCACTGCTCGCTTATCACTACCAAACTCCCAGAGTGTTCAACAATGCCACTATTATTCACAGACACAAGGCAACATGTTATTTTTCTTGTATGTTTTTAGTTTAGAAGTGCACCAATGAGATGTTTGTGTATGTTTTTGTGTTGACATTTAAGATTGCTGTAATGTTGTTGTGTTGTTGGATAAAAATTGATTGTTGAGCCAATACCCCCAAGTTATATTGATCTCATATATATATATATATATATATATATATATATATATATATATATATATATATATATACATATATATATATATATATATATATATATATATATACAGTATATGTATATATGTGTGTATATATGTATATATACACATATATATGTATATATAATATATATGTGTGTGTGTATGTATATATATATATATATATATATATATATATATATATATATATATATATATACACATATATATATACATACACTCACATATATATATATATATATATATATATATATGTGTGTGTGTATGTATATATATATATATATATATATATATATATATGCATACAGTATATGTATATGTGTGTATATATATACATATATATGTATATATATACATATATATATACATACAGTATATGTATATGTGTGTATATATATACATATATATGTACATATATACATATATATGTATATATATATATATATACATACAGTATATGTATATATGTGTGTGCGTATATATATGTATATATATATATACATATATATATGCTTACACATATAAGTATATATACATATATATATATATATATATATATATATATATATATATATATATTGTTGATTATTATTTGCCAATTAGTCATGTTTACATTGATTCTTAAGAGAAACACAGACTTTTTGATTTGCGAGCCATGTTCAAGAACCAATTGACTTGGCAACTGGAGGTTCCACTGTACAACATGCACGTTTTAACTGGAGTACATACTAGACCAATTAAATCAGACTTACATCAGAGTCTGGCGGGCTGAAGCCACACAAGCTGCAAACTTGCGTCTTACACTGTGTGCACCTTTGATGGTTGGGCGGGTCCTTGGTGTGCACGTTTAGTTTGGTGGTCTTGCAAACTGGACAAAGTGGCTTGTTGACTAACTTCGCTTGAGACGGGGCTTCTTGCTTCCGGGCCGGCGATGGGGGCCCTGACCTCTGTGAAAGGTCGGGTGTACCGGGTCCTTTAGGCCTGGACTGTTGCTGTGCCACGGCCTTGGATGCAGCCTGCTTTGGGTCAACTTTAGGGGCGCTCTGCTGTTGCTGGGAAGGTTTAGGCGACCCCCGCTGCTGCTCTTGTCCCACCTGTGCTGCGCCGGGGATAGCATTCCCTTGTCGTGGTGCCTCGCTCTTACTCTGCTCCCGTACTCCAGGTTTGGGGGAACCTGAGCCCTTTGGCTGAGCCTCGGGTTGTTTGAGGGGTCCTCCCTGGCTCTTCTGCACGGGAGCACCCTGGTTGGATTTTAGGGGTCCCTTCTGTTGTGGCATGCTTTTGTTCGGGTCCACACCTGCCTTCAGGTCTCCACTGGGCTTGCCCCCCTGCTGCTTATCCCCTTCATCGCCAAACAGTCCAAACTTGTTAACAGCAGAGGACACAGCACTAAGCGGGTTGCCCCCACTGAGGAATTTAGAAGAAAACATCTCGCCCTCCTTATTTTCCTCTTCCTCCTCCTCCTCCTCCTCCTCGTAGGAGCTGGAGTCTACAGAGGTGTCTGAGTCAGAGGAGGAGCTGCTGTCTGTTCCCTCGCCAGGCGCTCCTGCAGAGGCCTGAGGGGGAGCTGGAGTCGGTGCTGAGGCGAGAGCATCGACAGCCCCGCTGGTGCTGCTATCTGTGCTGCTGCTGCCGCTGCTGCCGCTGCCTGGACTCTCCTCTGGCTCGCCGTCTACATTGGACCTCCTGAATGGTAGAGAGGGAGGATGGGGTGATGGGGGAGGTCGGGGTTGACAGGGAACAAGATAAGATGGAGGGATAACGAGGGAGAGAAGCAAATTAACGTCTTGTCTCGGACAAAAAGCATTGAATGACAACATGATGGCATGGTGATTAGAACATATACACCAGTGTTTTTCAACCACTAGTGTGCCGTGGGAAATTATGCAACTGCACCTAATTTATGCCAAAAATATTTTTTGCAAATCTATAATTAGAATCTGCCAATAATATGCCGTTGCTTAGTGTCTGTGCCGTGTAAAGCTCTCGTAATACTCCATGTCAGGAGGTGGCAGCATGGCTTTGCAAAAGTCCGAATGTGTCGGGTGAGACAAGGATGGTTTGTTGTGAACGTGGACCTCCACTTAACAAATTGAAAAACTTATTCAGGTGTTACCATTTAGTATTCAATTGTACGGAATATGTAAAGTACTGTGTAATCTACAAATAAAAGTCTCAATCAACTCGATATGCAGACCACAGCGGGAGGCAGGGTGCAGGTAAAAAAAGGAATGTCATGCTTAAACCCAAAATGAACGGAAGGGAAAGGAAAAGGCTACGCCAAACGAAAGTCAAACTGAACTGGCTACAAAGTAAACAGACACAGAATGCTGGACGACGGCAAAAACTTACGGCGTCCACAAAGTACATTCGTACGTGACGCGATAATCAACAAGGTCCACACAAAGAAGGATAGCAATAACGTAGATAGCCTTGTTTGCTAACACAAAGTACATTTTTTAACGTTTTCTGCTGGTGGTGTGCTTCCGGATTTTTTTTTAGGACAAAAATGTGCCTTGCCTTAAAAAAGGTTGAAAAACACTGATATACACCACGTGTCCTTTTTGTGGAGCTTTGTTAGTTGTATTGGACCATTTCACTGCAAGTTCATAGAATTCTAAATTAGGGCTGGGCGATACATCGATATCGGGTTCGTCTAAAATGACTACCGTATTTCCTTGAATTGCCGCCGGGGCGCTAATTAATTTAAAACCTCTTCTAACTCCGGCGTTCACCAAAGGCATGCGGTAAATTTAGGCCTGCGCTTATAAATTTGAGTGTGATGATTATCGGTCCTGCTAGACACCGACCTCTATTTAATAATATAACTTTAACATTTGACAACCAAATAATAAAACAAGGTGACTCTGTAAAAAATCTGGGTATTATCTTCGACCCAACTCTCTCCTTTGAGTCACACATTAAAAGCGTTACTAAAACGGCCTTCTTTCATCTCCGCAATATCGCTAAAATTCGCTCCATTTTGTCCACTAAAGACGCCGAGATCATTATCCATGCGTTTGTTACGTCTCGTCTTGATTACTGTAACGTATTATTTTCGGGTCTCCCCATGTCTAGCATTAAAAGATTACAGTTGGTACAAAATGCGGCTGCTAGACTTTTGACAAGAACAAGAAAGTTTGATCACATTACGCCTGTACTGGCTCATCTGCACTGGCTTCCTGTTTACTTAAGATGTGACTTTAAGGTTTTACTACTTACGTATAAAATGCTACACGGTCTAGCTCCAGCCTATCTTGCCGATTGTATTGTACCGTATGTCCCGGCAAGAAATCTGCGTTCAAAAGACTCCGGCTTATTAGTGATTCCTAGAGCCCAAAAAAAGTCTGCGGGCTATAAAGCGTTTTCCGTTCGGGCTCCAGTACTCTGGAATGCCCTCCCGGTAACAGTTCGAGATGCTACCTCAGTAGAAACATTTAAGTCTCACCTTAAAACTCATCTGTATACTCTAGCCTTTAAATAGACCTCCTTTTTAGACCAGTTGATCTGCCGCTTCTTTTCTTTCTCCTATGTCCCCCCCTCCCTTGTGGGTCCGGTCCGATGACCATGGATGAAGTACTGGCTGTCCAGAGTCGAGACCCAGGATGGACCGCTCGCCTGTATCGGTTGGGGACATCTCTACGCTGCTGATCCGCCTCCACTTGAGATGGTTTCCTGTGGACGGGACTCTCGCTGCTGTCTTGGATCCGCTTGAACTGAACTCTCGCGGCTGTGTTGGAGCCACTATGGATTGAACTTTCACAGTATCATGTTAGACCCGCTCGACATCCATTGCTTTCGGTCCCCTAGAGGGGGGGGGTTGCCCACATCTGAGGTCCTCTCCAAGGTTTCTCATAGTCAGCATTGTCACTGGCGTCCCACTGGATGTGAATTCTCCCTGCCCACTGGGTGTGAGTTTTCCTTGCCCTTTTGTGGGTTCTTCCGAGGATGTTGTAGTCGTAATGATTTGTGCAGTCCTTTGAGACATTTGTGATTTGGGGCTATATAAATAAACATTGATTGATTGATTGATTGATGTAAGGATACTATCATGAAAAGCACATTTAATGGTCTTACCTTTACTTATAAATTAAGTCCATTCACAGCTCCTTCTGATCAAAAGCATCCATAACTTGCTTATAGAAGTCTTCCTCATCTTTCTTCAGTTTTAAAAGTCTCTCTGTCTCGATGGAGATCTTCCTTTATTACCCCCTGCGTCGATTGAAAGTCCAGTTTAGAAAACTGTTTTATTTTAGATATGTAATCCTCCATGTTAAAAGTGCAAGCGAGAGGAAAAAATAAACGATCGCTGCTCATTCTTGCTGCTTGTTGTCACTTCTTCTGCAGCTGAGTAAACGCAAGAAGGATCACTAGCGCCCTCTACCACCAGGAGGCGGGAGTCATTTAATGACTCATATTTGACACACGCAGCTACGGTATATTAATAAAACATAGCTGCTTACTGTTCTTTTTAGCATATTCAATAGCTTGGACCTTAAATCCTACTGAATAGCTCTTAATCTTCTTCCCTTTTTGCAATTTCAATTTATTGAAATCAGCTTCCTCCATTTTGAAAATGATGACAGGTGAAGTGTCACTCGTGACGTGACGAGTTTGACCCAGTGGAAATTCTAGGCATATGCTAATTATTTTGCGAAACGAGTTTGACCCGACGGAAATTCTAGACACTTTTGTGCATGATGTCACTGAGTGGACTTATCACAACACTAAATTAAAGTGCACTTTTTGTACAGAACGCGCCTACAATGTTTTGAAACAAATAAAGTGCACTTTTGTGCCTGATGTCACACAATATATTTCAATAACTGTCAAATAAAAATGAGCTGCGTAATAGGAAATCAAATAGTGTATGGCCTTCGCTATGTGGTAGGTTCCTGCGGACGTTATCTCCTTCTGTTGTTGACTATGTTTTTCATACGGTGTTGATGTGGAAACAGTTGCTTGGGCATTTTGTGAGTGTGGCACCGGTCGGAGATGTTTACTTGCAGAGTTTCAAGCACTCGTCATTCTCTAGCGGGCGACTTCTCAAATGATGCTACATATTAGCAGTAATGCTACTTTTTGTAGCAATGCTTTTGCCCCACACTTGACAAATCACGATTGTTTGTTCAACATCTTCCCGCTTGAAACCAAACCACCGCCAAACGATGGACCCCCTGCTGTTTTTCTTGGGAATTATTTTTCCCTTCATTTGTTACCAGATTGGCACCTTCTTTCTCTTGTATTAACACTCGCACCACGGCTAACGTTACCCATGCTGCTACCTCTCTGCTCCGCGAGAGCCTATGACGCTGCACACGCGACAGTATGTGACGTATGTAAAAAGGTGCAAGAGTGAGATATGCAGATATGAGATGTGTCAGTATCAAAATATTACTTAACATCAATTGTTGGCAGCAGCAAAGTGGTCGTTTGGGTGGATATTAGTTCTAAAAAGGGTATTTCAACAAGTAAACAGTACAGTAGGTATTTGATTTCGATATATGTAATGCTCTTAAGGGTATTCTAGTAAAATATGCAGAGATGAGATGTGTCAATATCAAAAAATTACTTGAAATCAATTGTTGGCAGCAGCAAAGTGGTCGTTTGGGTAGATATTAGTTCTAAAAAGGGTATTTCAACAAGTAAACAGTACAGTAGGTATTTGATTTCGATATATGTAATGCTCTTAAGGGTATTCTAGTAAAATATACAGAGATGAGATGTGTCAGTATCAAAATATTACTTGAAATCTATTGTTGGCAGCAGTAAAGTGGTCGTTTGGGTGGATTTTAGCTCTAAAAAAGGGTATTTCAACAAGTAAACAGTACAGCAGATACCTGATTTTGATATATGTAATGCTCATAAGGGTATTCTAGTAAAATATGCAGAGATGAGATGTGTCAATATCAAAAAATTACTTGAAATCAATTGTTGGCATCAACAAAGTGGTTGTATGGGTAGATTTTAGCTCTAAAAAAGGGTATTTTAACATGTAAACAGTATAGTAGGTACTTTATTTTGATATATGTAATTCTCATAAGGGAATTCTAGTAAAATATGCAGATATGAGATGTGTCAGTATCAAAATATTACTTGACATCAATTGTTGGCAGCAGTAAAGTGGTCGTTTGGATTTTAGCTCTAAAAAAGGGTATGTCAACAAGTAAACAGTACAGTAGATACTTGATTTTAATATATGTAATGCTCATAAGGGTATTTTAGTAAAATACGCAGAGATGAGATGTGTCAGAATCAAAATATTACTTAAAATCTATTTTTGACAGCAGCAAAGTGGTTAATTGAGTAGATATTAGTTCTAAAAAGGGTATTTCAACCAGTAAATAGTACAGTAGGTACTTGATTTCGATATATGTAATGCCCATAAGGGTATTCTAGTAAAATATACAGAGATGAGATGTGTCAGTATCAAAATATTACTTCACATACATTGTTGGCAGCAGTAAAGTGGTCGTTTGGGTGGATTTTAGCTCTAAAAAAGGGTATTTCAATAAGTAAACAGTATAGTAGGTACTTGATTTTGATATATGTAATTCCCATATAGTTATTCTAGTAAAATATGCAGATATGAGATGTTTCAGTATTAAAATATTTCTTAAAATCAATTTTTGGCAGCAGCAAAGTGGTTGTTTGGGTAGATATTTGCTCTAAAAAGGGTATTTCAACAAGTAAACTGTACAGTAGGTACATTATTTTGATATATGTAATGCTCATACAGGTATTCTAGTAAAATATGCAGATATGAGATGTGTCAGTATCAAAAAATTACTTGAAATCAACTGTTGGCAGCAGCAAAGTGGTTGTATGGGTAGATTTTAGCTCTAAAAAAGGGTATTTTAACATGTAAACAGTATAGTAGGTACTTTATTTTGATATATGTAACTCTCATAGGGGAATTCTAGAAAAATATGCAGATATGAGATGTGTCAGCATCAAAATATTACTTGACATCAATTGTTGGCAGCAGCAAAGTGGTCGTTTGGGTAGATAATTGCTCGAAAAAAGGGTATGTCAACAAGTAAACAGTACAGTAGATACTTGATTTTAATATATGTAATGCTCATAAGGGTATTTTAGTAAAACACGCAGAGATGAGATGTGTCAGAATCAAAATATTACTTAAAATCTATTTTTGACAGCAGCAAAGTGGTTGTTTGGGTAGATATTAGTTCTAAAAAGGGTATTTCAACCAGTAAATAGTACAGTAGGTACTTGATTTCGATATATGTAATGCCCATAAGGGTATTCTAGTAAAATATACAGAGATGAGATGTGACAGTATCAAAATATTACTTGACATACATTGTTGGCAGCAGTAATGTGGTCGTTTGGGTGGATTTTAGCTCTAAAAAAGGGTATTTCGACAAGTAAACAGTACAGTAGGTACTTGATTTTGATATATGTAATGCCCATATGGGTATTCTAGTAAAATATGCAGATATGAGATGTTTCAGTATTAAAATATTTCTTGAAATCAATTTTTGGCAGCAGCAAAGTGGTTGTTTGGGTAGATATTTGCTCTAAAAAGGGTATTTCAACAAGTAAACTGTACAGGAGGTACTTTATTTTGATATATGTAATGCTCATAAAGGTATTCTAGTAAAATATGCAGATATGAGATGTGTCAGTATCAAAAAATTACTTGAAATCAATTGTTGGCAGCAGCAAAGTGGTTGTATGGGTAGATTTTAGCTCTAAAAAAAGGGTATTATAACATCTAAACAGTATAGTAGGTACTTTATATTGAGATATGTAATTTTCATAAGGGTATTCTAGTAAAATATGCAGATATGAGAAGTGTCAGTATCAAAAGATTATTTGACATCAATTGTTGGCAGCAGCAAAGTGGTCGTTTGGGTAGATATTAGTTCTAAAAAGGGTATTTCAACAAGTAAATAGTACAGTAGGTTCTTGATTTCGATATATGTAATGCCCATAAGGGTAATCTAGTAAAATATGCAGAGATGAGATGTGTCAGTATCAAAATATTACTTAAAATCAATTGTTGGCAGCAGTAAAGTGGTCGTTTGGGTGGATTTTAGCTCTAAAAAAGGGTATTTCAACAAGTAAACAGTACAGCAGATACCTGATTTTGATATATGTAATGCTCATAAGGGTATTCTAGTAAAATATGCAGAGATGAGATGTGTCAATATCAAAAAATTACTTGAAATCAATTGTTGGCAGCAACAAAGTGGTTGTATGGGTAGATTTTAGCTCTAAAAAATGGTATTTTAACATGTAAACAGTATAGTAGGTACTTTATTTTGATATATGTAATTCTCATAAGGGAATTCTAGTAAAATATGCAGATATGAGATGTGTCAGTATCAAAATATTACTTGACATCAATTGTTGGCAGCAGTAAAGTGGTCGTTTGGGTAGATAATTGCTCGAAAAAAGGGTATGTCAACAAGTAAACAGTACAGTAGATACTTGATTTTAATATATGTAATGCTCATAAGGGTATTTTAGTAAAATACGCAGAGATGAGCTGTGTCAGAATCAAAATATTACTTAAAATCTATTTTTGACAGCAGCAAAGTGGTTGTTTGAGTAGATATTAGTTCTAAAAAGGGTATTTCAACCAGTAAATAGTACAGTAGGTACTTGATTTCGATATATGTAATGCCCATAAGGGTATTCTAGTAAAATATACAGAGATGAGATGTGTCAGTATCAAAATATTACTTCACATACATTGTTGGCAGCAGTAAAGTGGTCATTTGGGTGGATTTTAGCTCTAAAGAAGGGTATTTCAATAAGTAAACAGTATAGTAGGTACTTGATTTTGATATATGTAATTCCCATATAGGTATTCTAGTAAAATATGCAGATATGAGATGTTTCAGTATTAAAATATTTCTTAAAATCAATTTTTGGCAGCAGCAAAGTGGTTGTTTGGGTAGATATTTGCTCTAAAAAGGGTATTTCAACAAGTAAACTGTACAGTAGGTACTTTATTTTGATATATGTAATGCTCATAAAGGTATTCTAGTAAAATATGCAGATATGAGATGTGTCAGTATCAAAAAATTACTTGAAATCAATTGTTGGCAGCAGCAAAGTGGTTGTATGGGTAGATTTTAGCTCTAAAAAAGGGTATTTTAACATGTAAACAGTATAGTAGGTACTTTATTTTGATATATGTAATTCTCATAGGGGAATTCTAGTAAAATATGCAGATGTGTCAATATCAAAATATTACATGACATCAATTTTTGGCAGCAGCAAAGTGGTCGTTTGGGTAGATAATTGTTCGAAAAAAGGGTATTTCAACAAGTAAACAGTACAGTAGATACTTGATTTTAATATATGTAATGCTCACAAGGGTATTTTAGTAAAATACGCAGAGATGAGATGTGTCA
This sequence comes from Nerophis ophidion, assembly GCF_033978795.1. Taxonomy (NCBI): domain Eukaryota; kingdom Metazoa; phylum Chordata; class Actinopteri; order Syngnathiformes; family Syngnathidae; genus Nerophis; species Nerophis ophidion. The sequence goes on from NC_084622.1 coordinate 10,384,080, forward strand.
GAATCAAAATATTACTTAAAATCTATTTTTGACAGCAGCAAAGTGGTTGTTTGAGTAGATATTAGTTCTACAAAGGGTATTTCAACCAGTAAATTGTACAGTAGGTACTTGATTTCGATATATGTAATGCCCATAAGGGTATTCTAGTAAAATATACAGATATGAGATGTATCAGTATCAACATAGTACCTGAAATAAAAAATGTTAGCAGCAGCAAAGTGGTTGTTTGGGTAAATATTTGCTCCAAAAAAGGGTATTTCAACGAGTAAACAGTACAGTAGATATTTGATTATGATATATGTAATGCTCATAAGGTTATTCTAGTAAAATATGCATATATGAGCGGTACAGTTTAGATCCCTGAAGGAAAGAAGAAAGTGAATGAATGTTCATAAGTGAATACATTTACATATGCATAAACATGTTTTTATTTGTGTACATATTTTTTAAAGAATTAAGTAACGTTTATGACAACCTTTTTTTCCAAAACACAATATGGAACAGTGGTTCTTAACCTTGTTGGAGGTACCGAACCCCATTAGTTTCACATGCACATTCACCGAACCCTTCTTAATGAAAAATAAAATGTTTTCTTTTCAAATTCAAGACAAAGTTATATGTTTTTGGTAACACTTTAGTATGGAGAATATATTCTAACTAACAAAGACTTGATTTAGAGTTATTTTGTTAGGGTCAGGGTTAAAGGGTTAGGGTTATAATGAGGCCATGCCGAATAAGGCATTAATAAGTACTTAATAATGACTAGTTAAGACCCAATGTCTCCCGGCTGGCCTGGGAACGCCTCGGGATCCCCCGGGAAGAGCTGGACGAAGTGACTGGGCAGAGGAAAGTCTGGGCTTCCCTGCTTAGGCTGCTGCCCCCGTGACCCGACCTCAGATAAGCGGAAGATGACACAATATGTTAGTAATTTGCATGTTAATAAGCAACTAATTAATGGTAAATATGTTCCCCATACTAAAGTATTACCATGTTTTTTTTACTGGTGCACAAAATGAACCATGCATGAACATCACCTTGTTCAAAGAACAAAACCAACACATACATTAAACACCTGCAAATCAGTGTGACTTCTGCTGTTGTCGTACCGTAATACGCCGATAGGGAAAAGTTTTTATTTACACGATGAGTCGAAAGTGTTTGGACCTCCGCCGAAGCCCTGAGGCCGACTCACCAAACCCCTAAGGTTCGATCGAACCCAGGTTAAGAACCACTGATATAGAATGTGAGTTATAACAGGATAATTGGTTTTCAAAAAATTGGGGCACCAATTCCTTTTTTTGCATAATGAACAAACTAATTTCATCCTTTATATGGAAAGGCAAGACTCCCAGGATTAGGAGAGAGTTCCTGCAAAGGCATAGGTCCGTAGGTGGTCTATCACTCCCTAATCTAAAACCCTACTACTGGGCAGCTAACATACTCTCTGGATTCAACAGCCTGAATTAATCTGGTGCAAGTCTGAAGCTAGTTCCTGTTCTACCTCACTCTTGGACCTGCTTACATCAAAATTACCTTTATCGAAAATCACAATTTACTTGTAGTCCAATTGTCATTTCTACCCTTAGAATCTGGTCTCGGTTTAGAAATACTTTCGGCCTGCAGGGCTTATCCAACCACAGCCCCCGTTCATAATAACCATCTCTTCCTCCCTCCTAGCACAGATGCAGCGTTTTCTCAGGCTAAAGGACTTATATATCGGTGATGTTTTCGCAAGTTTCAGTGAACTGTGTGGAAAAATTTGACCTACCAAAATCACACCTACTTCGATACTCTCAGGTTCGGAATTTTGTTAAATCAAATAGTCTCTCTTTCCCCAATACCCCACCAAATTCGCTAATCGATTTAATTAGGGTCCGCCCTGCCCATGGCAAAAGACTCCATAGGAGTCCTTTGCCATGGGCCAAGGACCCTATTGAAACTGGTGCGTTCCTTCGCACCCTAATTTGACCCCCTTAACATGCTTCAAAACTCACCAAATTTGACACACACGTCGGTCTGGCAAACCTTCCCAACTTGCTAAGTAACCGAACCCCAAAAACGAAAATTGCGCGCTAGCCCCCCCTAGGAAGAAACAAAAAACGGACTGCTTGTAACTTCCGTTAGGAATGTCGTAGAGACATGAAACAAAAACCTCTATGTAGGTCTGACTTAGACCTAGATTCCCCATTAGAAACTTCTTTACCTAAAATCAACAGGAAGTTGGCAAAAACCCCTTCAAAGCAAAATTTGCGCAAAAAATGCAATTTTTGTCTCTTTGAGCTATAATTTGACCCCCTTAAAATGCTTCAAAACTCACCAAACTTGGCACACACATCAGGACTGGCAAAATTTACGCTCATGAAAAAAAAAAACCCCAAAACTCAAAAATGCGCTCTAGCGCAATTTTTGACTAAAACACAGAAAAAACTACTCCTAAGAAGAAAACCAAGACAAAACTGCTTGTAACTTTCTGTAAGAATGTCGGAAAGACATGAAACAAAAACTTCTATGTAGGTCTCACTTAGACCTACATTTTAATAATTGACATCCTTCAGCAAAAATCAACAGGAAGTTAAAAATTACCCCTTCAAAATAAAAGTTTTGTAAACACCCGTCACCTTTTTTCAAACGTTATCTCCTCTGAGCCCGTTTGTCGTATAAGTTCTCCGGTTTGGATTTTACGCGCCTTCAAAAAAACCCTGCGCAAATTTTCCTGAAAAATGCCATTCTTGCCTCTTTGAGCTGTAATTTGACCCCCTTAAAATGCTTCAAAGTGCAAGTTAAAGCTCTACTATGCAAAGCGAAAGCCATTTATCAAGAACATCCAGAAACGCCAATCTGCAATTTGACCCTCTTAACATGCTTTAAAACTCACCAAATTTTACACACACATGAGGCCTGGCGAAAACTGCCATCTAATAAAAAAACAAACCCTAAATTTAAATTGCGCTCTAGCGCCCCCTAGGAAAAAACCCAGACAAAACTGCATGTAACTTCTGTTAGAAATGTCGTAGAGACATGAAATAAAAACCTCTATGTTGGTCTGACTTAGACCAGGGCTTGAGTAGCGGCGGCAGCACCCAAAGGCGGACCCGACCAATGCTGCTTGCAGCTTTAATTTTAGATATTCCCACAAATCAGAAAGGCCTAATTTCCAAAATCTACATCTTAATCTCCTAGTTTGGTAAAACGTATCTTGATAAAATCAGAGAAGAGCTTGGCAAAAACGTGGGACACCATAAAATTACCTGTGGGACCCCATTTTAATGACTTGATGGGGTCCCTGGGACCCCATTTTGAAAATTCCTAGCGCCAATAGTGTATGTAAAAAATTTTTTCGAAAAATGGAAACCCCTCCACAGAATCTTTATATCCTAACAGGAATGAATATGAATGATATTTACATTCGGCGAGATTTAGCATGTTGCAAGCCGAAACACGATCGAATGTTGGGATGGTGTAAACTCGTGGCGTGACGACGTGAATTGGAAAACCCCACCGCCGCATTTGCCCTTGAACACAACCCACTTCACGTTGTATCGATATTTACATATCGTCTAAAAAAAAAAAAAAAAGAAGAAATTTGTTTGTGCGTGTGTGTGCGTGGAAAAAAAAAAAACACTTCCCGCGCATCTCCTCCCTCCCCGCAGCCGAGCGTTCACCCTCCGCGGCCACAATGTCAAACAGCAAGTCGCTCTGATTCCGGCACAAAGATGACAATACTACCTTTAAATGTCATCGTTGTCCCCATCTTGGTCCAAAAAAACAAGAAAAAGGAGAAGGAGACGTGAGATAAATCCCCGCCGTGTGCGTGATGGAGGGCACGGCAGCCCACACATCAGCGTCCTCTCCGCCTCCCGCACAGACTGCGCATGCGCCCGCCGCTGACAGGTGCCCACAATGCATGGCGTGTAGGCCACGCAGGGAAATTAAAGGGGACGGCGAGATTTAGTTCCACGTGACTCGCGTGACTAGAGCGAAGCCTCTGGACCAGGGGTCACCAACGCGGTGCCCGCGAGCACCAGGTAGCCCGCTGGCCTGTTGTAAAAATAGCTCAAATAGCAGCACTTACCAGTGAGCTGCCTCTATTGTTTTAATTGTATTTATTTACTAGCAAGCTTGTCCCGCTTTGCTCAACATGTTTAATTCTAAGAGAGACAAAACTCAAATAGAATTTGAAAATCCAAGAAAATATTTTAAAGACTTGCTCTTCACTTGTTTAAATAAATTCATTTATATTTCTACTTTGCTTCTTATAACTTTCGGAAAGACATTTTTAGAGAAAAAATACTGTCAGTTCGTCTATATTTTAGTTTTTTCCTCTGCATTCGTCTGTTTCCTCTGTGTTTAGTATCTCCTGTCTTTAGTTCCTGTCTAGTGCTCTTATTTTGTCTGCTTCCTGTCTTGTTCCCTGAGTGCTGTGTTCCTCCTCAGCTGCGGCTGATTGGCACCTGGCCACACCTGTTGCCAATCAGCCTGATCCTATTTATATCTGCTTTGTCTTGTGTCAGCTGGATCATTGTATTGTATTGTTGTTGCCACATATCACTCTTGTCGTGCTACCTGTCGTGTCGTTTTGCTACAGCTACTACCTGTCATGCTACATTTTGTCCTGGTCGTCGTAGCGGTAAGCTGTTTCTGTTAGCATTAGTTATATTCCAGTTTTTCTGTTTGCTATCCACTAGCTTCCATGCTAAAGTTCCTTTTTGTTTTCTAGCTTCCAGTGCTAGCTCCCTTAGTTTGTTTTTCCGCCCACGTGCGTGCCTTTTGTTTGTTCTTGTTTAGTTTTAATTAAATCATGTTTTCATATTCTATGCATCTTGGGGTTCGTCAACAACAAATACCCTTGACAAATACAACCTTAAAAAAATATTTTAAGATTTTTAAACACATATAAATTTTTACCTTTTAAATTCCTCCCTCTTCTTTCCTGACAATTTAAAACAATGTTCAAGTATTTTTTTAATTGTAAATAATAATAAATACATTTTATTTTAATTCTTCATTGTATCTTCGTTTTTTTCGACAAAGAATATTTATGAAATATTTCTTCAGACTAATTATGACTAAAATTTAAAAAAAATATTCCGTCAAATCTAGAACATCTGTAGAATCAAATTTAAATCTTATTTCAAGCCTTTTAAATTTCTTTTACATTTTTTGTTCTGGAAAATCTAGAAAAAAATTATGATTTGTCTTTGTTAGAAATATAACTTGGTCCAATTTGTTATATATTCTAACAAAGTGCAGATTGGATTTTAACCTATTTAAAACATGTCATCAAAATTTTAAAATTAATCTTAATCAGGAGAAATAACTAATGATGTTCCATAAATCATATATTTATTTTTTTCAAAAAGATTCAAATTAGCTCGTTTTTCTCTTCATTTTTTTTCTGTTGAATTTTGAATTTTAAAGAGTCGAAATTGAAGATAAACTATGTTTCAAAATTTAATTTTAATTTCTTCCGTGTTTTCTCCTCTTTTTAAACCGTTCAATGAAGTGTTTTTTTCATCATTTATTCTCTACAAAAAAACCTTCCGTAAAAGGAAAAAAAATGTATGACGGAATGACAGACAGAAATACCCATTTATATATATATATATATATATATATAATAATATAGTAAAGGTAAATTGAGCAGATTGGCTATTTCTTGCAATTTATTTAAGTGTGTATCAAACTGGTAGCCCTTCGCATTAATCAGTACCCAAGAAGTAGCTCTTGGTTTCAAAAAGGTTGGTGACCCCTGCATTGCTTTTTTTTTAATTATGTTTTGGAGTGACAAGGAAGTAGTCATGACGTGTGTAGCATTACGTCACACGTTTTCAGCATTATTGTGAAAATAACATTTCACACATATGGTTTCCTCCAACAAAATGCATCCATCCATCCATCTTCGTGGTCGGGTCGTGGGGGCAGCAGCCTAAGCAGGGAACCCCAGACTTTCCTCTCCCCAGCCGCTTCGTCCAGCTCTTCCTGGGGGATCCCGAGGCGTGCATCTGTTTATTTTTAATTCTTCTTCTGCAGATTTTGGCGCCCTCGACCATCCACATTTTTCACCCGATTCAAACCGTTCTGACGTCAAGCTGTTCAGCCATACTTGCCAAACCCTCCTGATTTTCCCGGGAGACTCCCGAATTTCAGTGCCCCTCCCAAAAATTTCCCGGGGAAATCCATCCATTTTCTACCGCTTATACCCTTTGGGGTGCGGGGGGCGCTGGTGCCTATCTCAGCTACAATCGGGCGGAAGGCAGGGTACACCCTGGGCAAGTCGCCCCGAATTTCCCCCGATTTTCACCCGTACAACAATATTGGGGACGTGCCTTCAGCGACCTCTCTCACCTGAAAAGGAGACTATTATATACAGTGGGGCAAAAAAGTATTTAGTCAGCCACCGATTGTGCAAGTTCTCCCACTTAAAATGATGACAGAGGTCTGTAATTTTCATCATAGGTACACTTCAACTGTGTGAGACAGAATGTGAAAAAAAATCCAGGAATTCACATTGTAGGAATTTTAAAGAATGTATTTGTTAATTATGGTGGAAAATAAGTATTTGGTCAACCATTCAAAGCTCTCACTGATGGAAGGAGGTTTTGGCTCAAAATCTCACGATACATGGACCCATTCATTCTTTCCTTAACACGGATCAATTGTCCTGTCCCCTTAGCAGAAAAACAGCCCCAAAGCATGATGTTTCCACCCCCATGCTTTACAGTAGTTATGGTGTTCTTGGGATGCAACTCAGTTTTCTTCTTCCTCCAAACACAACAAGTTGAGTTTATACCAAAAAGTTCTGTTTTGGTTTCATCTGACATTCGCTCAATCCTCTGCTGTATTATCCATGTATCCATTTTGGTATAAACTCAACTCGTCGTGTTTGGAGGGAGAAGAATACTGAGTTGCATCCCAAGAACACCATACCTACTGTATCATGCATTGCTTCAAAACTAAGGCAAGTAGTAACGTCCAAAAAGATAACAGAGACAAAGCAGGAGAACATAGAAGAGACATAGCGACGACGAATAAGAAGAAGAAGTATGCTTGCAAGCTCCAAAATGATTGGGAAAAAAATATTTCAGGACAGCTCGAAGGGGAAGGGTAAGCTGTCTACAAATTTTGTAGATCAGACTTCTCCATTGAACACGGTGGCCGAACGGATATAGTCATTCTTGAATGAATTATTCATATATACATATGTATAAATACTTGAAAATATATACACCCCCCGCTACCCCCGCCCCCCCAACCCCGCCCACATCTCCCAAATTCGGAGGTCTGAAGTTTGGCAAGTTTGTGTTCAGCCTAATTAAGAATCGCAGGCTTTCCCCCCGACAATTTCCAAAAAGTCCCACATTTCACAGAAATTCCAGGTTTTCCGGGACATTTTTTTTTCCCCATTCAAAATGTTTGGAAAAAAATAATTTCAGTTCATCCAGGACAGCTCGAAGGGAAAGGGGTAAGCTGCCTGCAAATTTTGTAGATCAGACTTCTCCATTGAACACGGCGGCCAAACGGATATACTCATTCATGAACGTATTTTACATATATATATATATATATATATATATATCCATCCATCCATTTCCTACCGCTTATTCCCTTTCGGGGTCGCGGGGTGCGCTGGCGCCTATCTCAGCTATATATATATGATGTATGTATGTATATATATATATATATATATATATATATATATATATATATATATATATATATATATATATATATATATATATACACATATATATATATATATATATATATATTTATATACATATATATATATATATATATATATATATATATATATATATATATATTCATCCATCCATCCATCCATCTTCTTCCGCTTATCCGAGGTCGGGTCGCGGGGGCAACAGCCCAAGCAGGGAAACCCAGACTTCCCTCTCCCCAGCCACTTCGTCTAGCTCTTCCCGGGGGATCCCGAGGCGTTCCCAGGCCCGCCGGGAGACATAGTCTTCCCAACGTGTCATATATATATATATATATATATATGACATATATATGACATATGTATATATATATATATATATATATATATATATATATATATATATATATATATATATATATATATGGGGACAGCGTGGCGCAGTGGAAGAGTGACCGTGCGCAACCCGAGGGTCACTGGTTCAAATCCCACCTAGTACCAACCTCGTCACGTCCGTTGTGTCCTGAGCAAGACACTTCACCCTTGCTCCTGATGGGTGCTGGTTGGCGCCTTGCATGGCAGCTCCCTCCATCAGTGTGTGAATGTGTGTGTGAATGGGTAAATGTTGAAGTAGTGTCAAAGCGCTTTGAGTACCTTGAAGGTAGAAAAGCGCTATACAAGTACAACCCATTTATCATTATTTATATATATATATATATATATATATATATATATATATATATATATATATATATATATATATATATATAGTGCCTCAAAGGGCTGCACAAGCCACAACGACATCCACGGTTCAGAGCCCACAAAAGGGGCAAGGAAAAACTCACAACCCAGTGGGACATCAATGTGGATGACTATGAGAAACCTTGGAGAGGATCGCAGATGTGGTTGACCCCCACCCCCTCTAGGGGAGACCGGATGCAATGGACGTCGAGTGGGTCCAACATAATATTGTGAAAGTCCAGTCCATAGTGGATCTAACATAATATTGAGAGTCCAGTCCATGGTATGGCCAGCAGTAGACCATCCCAAGCGGAGACAGGTCAGCAGCGCAGATATGTTCCCAACCGATGCACAGGCGAGCGGTCCACCCCCTACTCGCTCACATTACATGTACGATGAAAGCATATCAAACAATTTTGCTGTAAACTCCCCGACCAATCCATCTGACGTTGACGTTTCTGTCGTATTTCAGAAATGTGTTGGCTTACCCACAAAGCATTTGGACATTGATGGATGATGTGAGGGACTTCGATGAAATATGTGTTGTCTCGCCCACACACCAGTCAAGAGACTCTTTTGTCTTGGGAGGCAAAAGTACCTCCAAACTTTTTGGGTAGCAATTGTGTAACAATTAATAAATACAATATGATTTTAAACTAGTTATTATACGGCAATGAGCATTAAAAAAACGATAAGTAATGAGAGCACAGCAAATATGGATTCAAATACAATTTCAACTTGCAAGGCAACATCTTGAATTATGTAAATAAGTAGCGTTCTGTAAAGTCCACCGCTAATAATGGTAAAATATTAAAATGATACATTTACTGTATGTATGCTGTAGCTGTGATAACAACATTGAAGTTAGTATATTAGCGCTATTGCTAATAATAAACTGTAATTTGCTCCTATTATCACTATCAGACAGGTTTACACAAAAACATTTGAAGAATACAATACAGTTATTATTATATGCAATATAATAATAATAAAACGACTGGAACTCGTAAGCCAACACATTAAGTTAATCTGCAAATTTGTGAGAATATAATAATTATGATAATTATATATCCGGGGAACCGGAAGGTGTGGTCCAACTATCGTGGGATCACACTCCTCAGCCTTCCCGGTTAAAGTCTAATCTGGTGTACTGGAGAGGAGGCTACGCCGGATAGTCGAACCTCGGATTCAGGAGGAACAGTGTGGTTTTCGTCCTGGTCGTGGAACTGTGGACCAGATCAATACTCTCGGCAGGGTTCTTGAGGGTGCATGGGAGTTTGCCCAACCAGTCTACATGTGCTTTGTGGACTTGGAGAAGGCATTCGACCGTGTACCTCGGGAAGTGCTCAGAGAGTATGGGGTATTGGACTGTCTGACTGTGGCGGTCCGCTCCCTGCACGATCAGTGTCGGAGCTTGGTCCGCATTGTAAGTCGGACCCGTTTCCAGTTTCCTTTGTCACCCATTCTGTTCATAACTTTTATGGACAGAATTTCTAGGAGCAGTCAAGGCGTAGAGAGGATCCGGTATGGTGGCTTCAGGATTAGGTCTCTGCTTTTTGCAGATGATGTGGTCCTGATGGCTTCATCTGGCCGGAATCTTCAGCTCTCACTGGATCGCTTCCCAGCCGAGTGTAAAGCGACTGGGATGGGAATCAGCACCCCGCCCGGAAAAGGGTGGGGTTCCATCTCCGGGTTGGGGAGGAGATCTTGCCCCAAGTGGAAGAGTTCAAGTATCTAGAAGTCTTGTTCAGGAGTGAGAGAAGAGTGGATCGTGAGATCGAAAAGTGGATCGGTGCAGCGTCTTCAGTAATGCGGACGCTGTATCGATCCGTTGAGGTGAAGAAAGAGCTGAGCCAGAAGGCAAAGCTCTCAATTTACTGGTCAATCTACGTTCCCATCCTCACCTATGGTCATGAGCTTTGGGTTATGACCGAAAGGACAAGATCACGGGTACAAGCGGCCCAAATGAGTTTCCACCGCCGGGTGGCGAGGCTCTCCCTTAGAGATAGGGTGAGAAGCTCTGTCATCCAGGAGGAGCTCAAAGTAAAGCCGCTGCTCCTCCACATCGAGAGGAGCCAGATGAGGTGGTTCGGGTATCTGGTCAGGATGCCACCCAAACGCCTCCCTTGGGAGGTGTTACGGGCACGTCCGACTGATAGTAGACCACGGGGAAGACTCAGGACACGTTGGGAAGACTATGTCTCCCGGGAACGTCTCGGTATCCCCCGGGAAGAGCTGGACAAAGTGGCTTGGGAGAGGGAAGTCTGGGCTTCCCTGCTTAGGATGCTGCCCCTGCGACCCGACCTCGGCTAAGCGTAAGACAATGAATGGATGGATGGATGGATGAATATTGCTAATAACAAACTGTAATTGGTTCATACTATCAATGTTAGACAGGTTTAAACAAAAAAATGTGAAGAATACAATACAGTTAAAAGGGTGTTATATACTATATACTAATAATAAAACGACCAGCACTCGTAAGCCAACACATTGAGTTAATCTGCAAACGTGAGATGATAATAATTATGATAATTATAAGTAGGTACTGTCGCTGTGTAGTTGGTCATCAATAATGATCCAGCCATCCATCCATTTTCTACCCCTTGTCCCTTTTGCGGTCCCGGGCGGTGCTGGAGCCGATGATAAGATACAAATAATAAAGTACCTAAATATAACAGTATGTACATGGTATCCTTACAGTGGATGTCAGGTGTGGATACACCCATGGCGTTTGTTTCCATTTTGATGCCGGTGAGTTACGGTGTGTAGTGAAACATGTTTAGCTATTCCTCATCCTCTAGGGATGATACTTGTAGTAAACTTACATTATTTGTCGCCATGGAGACGAGGATTCGTGATTTAGAAGTTGCTGAAACACTGCCAGCTAGCCATGTCTTAAAGCACCTCTTGCCGAGGGCTTTTCAGTGTTATAACTTCACCTGTATCGTTAGTTTTTAAGCCAACATGCGTCCGTTCTCCCTTTTCTATCTACACACTGTATCTGCTTGTAAGTACTCCTCCGTGTGTGTGTGCCGCCCAACATTCTCCTCCGCTCGTAAAAACAGCAATGTCACGACGTGACTTCGACGCGGGGATGCTGTGACCCGTAAGTTTCAGAGACCGTATCATACCGAAAATGATTCATTAGTATGAGGGGCCATTAGGGACATTATTAAGAATTTCCTGTTACATGCACGACTGTATTGCTCTCACATAAACAGCTGAAATGTTTTTCTCTCACACGCACTACTGAAACACTCTTATACATACTACTGAAATGCTCTTACATACACTACTAAAACACTCTTGTACACACTACTGAAACACTCTTGTAAACACTACTGAAACACTCTTATACATACTACTGCAATGCTCTCATATAAACAACTGAAATGTTTTTCTACTTTACATTCACTACTGAAACACTCTTATACACACTACTGAAACACTCTTATACACACTACTGAAACACTCTTATACATACTACTGAAACACTCTTGTAAACACTACTGAAACACTCTTATACATACTACTATATTGCTCTCATAATAAACAACTGAAATGTTTTTCTCCTTTACACCTACTACTGAAACACTCTTATACACACTACTGAAATTATTTTATACACGACTGAAACACAATTATACACACTACTGAAATGCTCTCACATAAACAACTGAAATATTTTCTCTCACACACACTACTGAAACACTCCTCTACACACCACTGAAATGCTCTTACATACGCTAATAAAACACTCTTGTACACACTACTGAAACACTACTGAAATGCACTCACATAAACAACTAAAAGGTTTTTCTTTCACATGCCCTACTGAAACACTCGTATACACACTACTGAAACATTCTTATACACACACACTACTGAAACACTGTATACACACTACTGAAACACTCGTATACACACACTACTGAAACACCGTATACACACTACTGAAACACTCTTTTACACACGACTGAAATATTTTTCTCTCACATACACTACTGAAACACTTTTATACATACTACTGAAACACTCTTATACACACTACTGAAATGCTCTTACATAAACAACTGACATCTTTTTCTCTCACACGCACTACTGAAACACTCATATACACACTCTGAAACACTCTTATACATCCATCCATCCATTTTCTACGGCTTATTCCCTTTCGGGGTCGCGGGGGGCGCTGGCGCCTATCTCAGCTACAATCGGGCGGAAGGCGGGGTACACCCTGGACAAGTCGCAGACTACTGAAATGCTCTTACCTAAACAACTAAACATTTTTCCTCTCACACACCCTACAGAAACACTCTCATAAACACTACTGATAGTTTTTCTCTCTCTTGCACACACACACACACACACACACACACACACACACACACACACACGCCTGGAATTATTTTTCACTAGTATGTATAAATGTATTTCACCTGTGTGTGTGTGTGCGTGCGTGCGTGCGTGCGTGCGTGCGTGTGTGAGATTTCTACATATGCATGTGAGAGACAACAATTTCAGTAGTATGTGTGCGAGGATTTCAGTTATGTGTATGAGAGCATTTCACCAGATTGTATGAGAGAGGTTGCTTTCCAGTTCCGGTCACCAACAATCCCTGCTCCTTTTCAGATTTTTTTTTTTCCAAGTTGTTATTGAACAAAATGTCTGCCTAACTGTGGACAAGTAGCTTAACCGAGGCGGGAGCACCACTTCTTAATTTGAGGGCTTCAGCGCAGAATATAGGAACACTTTCAATGCAACAACGGTCGGGCTGCAGCCGAACGGGCCCTCATACATTTGTACCGCGGTACTATACTAATACCGGTATACCGTACAGCACACATAGCAGACTGGTTGTGATGGTGACAAGAGGTGCCGGTTACGAGATGGAGTGTAGGCAGACGTGTTTGTGTGTGTCTCCTTGCTTTATTCAGACAATCGTTAGAGGGAAAAAACCTTTAAAAAGAGGACGCCGAAACAATATGCAAAACCCCCATTTGCTCAATTCTGTGCAAAAGGCACTGGCGTATATGCCAGATTTACTGTTACACTTTGCTGAAAGAGGCTCTTGTACGAGTTCCGTGCAGTGCTCGCAACTGGCTGACAGCACGATGCTCACCCTGAACTCCATTGTAAAAATGTGTGTTTCTACTTTGAATGATATATGCTAAATTTACAGTTACACTTTACTGAAAGAGACTCTTGTACGTTTTGAAATATTGATGCATTCAACTTGTAAAGGACCATTTGGTGCATTGTGAATTTTGCACCATTGTGTGCGGTAGACAAATGAATCTTCACCACTGGGAAATATGACTGGAAGTGTGAATGAGTCGCGTGGGAGGTGACGATGTGTGATGTGCACACGCACAATTGCAACAGTCAGAAATCCTCTCACCCACCCTGGCCATCATGTTCTCATCTCAGTCTCACAATCTGCCATTTTAAATGTATTTTTATGCGTTTGTGCTATCCTGGCTTATGTGCGACGAACATAGAAATGATGAAAAGCGCGGGTTAATTCCGCTCGTCCTTGGGAAAGCCGCAACGGCAATCGACTACTCTCGCTATCCACTTTTCCTCCCACGCAACCTTTGGAGCGGCGCGCTTACCGATAAATTCCTGGCCTCACGCAGCTCGAAGCAGCAGAGGCCGAAAGTGAATCGCATGCTCTCGAGTGTGATGTAGAGAATAAAGCAGGTTGTTGGTAAGGAAACATCCCTGCAGGGAAACTGCTGGTGATAATGTTTAATCGTCTTTAAGAGAAGCTGACTCAAAGAAAGAGAAGGCTGTTAATTGACAAGACACTAAGTACCACTGTAATGAACAACATTAGAATACAGTAGTGTAGTAGGCCTAAGTGTTCATTAAGTACCACCATAATAAACAACATAAGACTACAGTAGTGTAGTAGGCCTAAGTATTCATTAAATACCACCACAATGACAACATTAAAATACAGTTGTATAGTAGGCCTAAGTATTATAAAGTACCACCATAATGACAACATAAGAATACAGTAGAGTAGTAGGCCTAAGTATTCATTAAATACCACTATGATGACGACATTAAAATACAGTAGCGTAGTAGACCTAAGTATTCATTAAGTACCACCATAATGACCAACATTATAATAGAGTAGCGTAGTAGGTCTGTGTATTCATTAAGTACCACCATAATGACAACATTAAAATACAGTAGTGTAGTAGGCCTAAGTATTCATTAAGTACCACCACAATGACAACATTAAAATACAGTAGCGTAGTAGGCCTAAGTATTCATTAAGTACCACCACAATGACAACATTAAAATACAGTAGTGTAGTAGGCCTAAGTATTCATTAAGTACCATCATAATATCATCATTAAAATACAGTAGTGTAGTAGGCCTAAGTAGTCATTAAGTACCACCACAATGACAACATTAAAATACAGTAGTGTAGTAGGCCTAAGTATTCATTAAATACCACTATAATGACAACACTAAAATACAGTTGTATAGTAGGCCTAAGTATTCATTAAGTACCACCATAATGACCAACATTAAAATACAGTAGCGTAGTAGGCCTAAGTATTCATTAAGTACCACTATAATGACATCATTAAAATACAGTAGCGTAGTGGACTTAAGTATTCATTAAGTACCACCATAATGACAACAATAAAGTACAGTAGCGTAGTAGACCTAAGTATTCATCAAGTACCACCATAATGACCAACATTATAATAGAGTAGCGTAGTATGCCTGTGTATTCATTAAGTACCACCATAATGACCAACATTAAAATACAGTAGTGTAGTAGGCCTAAGTATTCATTACATACCACTATAATGACAACATTAAAATACAGTTGTATAGTAGGCCTAAGTATTATAAAGTACCACCATAATGACCAACATTAAAATACAGTAGCGTAGTAGGCCTAAGTATTCATTAAGTACCACTATAATGACAACATTAAAATACAGTAGCGTAGTAGACTTAAGTATTCATTAAGTACCACCATAATGACAACAATAAAGTACAGTAGCGTAGTAGACCTAAGTATTCATCAAGTACCACCATAATGACCAACATTATAATAGAGTAGCGTAGTAGGCCTGTGTATTCATTAAGTACCACCATAATGACCAACATTAAAATACAGTAGTGTAGTAGACCTAAGTATTCATTAAGTACCACCATAATGACCAACATTAAAATACTGTAGTGTAGTAGACCTAAGTATTCATTAAGTACCACCATAATGACCAACATTAAAATACTCTAGTGTAGTAGACCTAAGTATTCATTAAGTACCACCATAATGACCAACATTAAAATACAGTAGTGTAGTAGACCTAATTATTCATTAAGTACCACCATAATGGCCAAGATTAAAGTACAGTAGTGAAGTACACTTAAGTATTCATTAAGTACCACCATAATGACCAACATTAAAATACAGTAGCGTAGTAGACTTAAGTCTTCATTAAGTACAACCATAATGACACCATTAAAATACAGAAGTGTAAGACCGGACCCCCTCCAGTGGGACAGAGGAGAAAAAAAAGAAACGGCAGATCAACTGGTCTAAAAAGGGAGTCTATTTAAAGGCTAGAGTATACAAAGGAGTTTTAAGGTGAGACTTAAATGCTTCTACTGAGGTAGCATCTTGAAATGTGGGCTCTACCGAGGATGTTGTTGTGGTTTGTGTTGTGGTTTGTGCAGCCCTTTGAGACACTTTTGATTTAGGGCTATATAAATAATCCTTGATTGATTGATTGATTGATTGATTAATAGTAGACCTACGCACTTATTAAATACCACCTTAATGACAACAATAACATACAGTTGCGTAGTAGACCTAAGTATTCATTAAGTACCACCATTATGACCAACATTGAAATACAGTAGTGCAGTAGATCTAAGTATTCATTAAGTACCACCGTAATGACATTAAAATACAGTAGTGTAGTAGACTTAATTATTCATTAGGAACCACCAAAATGACAACAATAAATACAGTAATGTAGTAGACCTAAGTATTCATTAAGTACCAGTATAATGACCAACATTAAAATACAGAAGTGTAGTAGACCTAAGGATTCATTAAGTACCACCATAATGAAAACATTAACATACATTAGCATAGTAGGTCTAAGTATTCATTAAGTAACACCATAATGACAAAAATAAAATACAGTTGCGTAGTAGACCTACGTATTCATTAAGTACCACCAAAATGACCAACATTAAAATACAGTAGCGTAGTAGGTTTAAGTATTCATTAAGTCCCACCATAATGACAAGTTTAAAATACAGTAATGTAGTAGACCTAAGTATTCATTAAGTACCACCATAATGGCACCATTAAAATACAAGAGTGTAGTATGCCTGTGTATTCATTAAGTACCACCATAATGGCACCATTAAAACACAGTAATGTAGTAGACCTAACTATTCATTAAGTACCACCATAATGACCAACATTAAAACACAGTAGTGTAGTAGACCTAAGTATTCATTAAGTACCACCATAATGACAACATTAACATACAATAGCATAGTAGGCCTAAGTATTCATTACAAATAAGGCAAAGGTGTTAAATTGGTGGTCCAATTTATTTTGAAAAGTATTGAAATACATTTAGGTTCCGGTACCAAAATATTGGTATGGGGACAACCTTAGTGTACAGTACTAGAGATTTTTTCTACTCCACATTGTGTGTACCTATGTTTTGACAAGGCAGGATCAAATCAAATCCGAAACAAACAAAAAAAAACACAAGAACTAATAAATTCATCCATGTTGCTGATACATCAGTCTTCGCTCACACGTTGGCACCGCATTGGTATTCCGCACCGCACGGCCCAGCCTCCATGCCAGCACCCACGCGTCCCTTCTCTCTGGCTCCCGCTCAAACCAACACAGCTTACGAGCACTACTTATCGCTCTCGTTTTAATTAGGCCGACACAGCCGAGCGTAATGCAGCATGGCAGTTTCCTTTTCCGGACGCAATTCTCATATCGCATGGAGGCTGCAGTCGCCTCCAATAACTTTTTTTTTTTAAAGCGTGATTTATTTGGTGGGCTCAATCATTATTTTCTACTTACCTCTGTCGACCCTTCAGGAAGGCAAAGCAGTTTTTTCCCGGCATGTTTTTTTTGTTGTTGTTGTTTTTGCAGCCAGCTCTGTGAATGTCTCAAGGTCTGTGTGCCTGTGTTTGTAAGGTGGGGGGGGTCACCGTGTAATCTATACCGTAACATGATCATGCACACTTTGCCGGTGTCATTAAATTTACATATCTACCCTGTAAGAGGGGGAAGTCTCAACTCTACTCCTCTGCCTGGAAAAAAAAAGAAACGATGGAGTGAACGTAAAGTAAACAAAATGCTTTATTGACATTCAAGATCAGGTTAGGTGTACTGTGTTATTATTAAATAATGCATATTTTGACCCGTTCCTGTTATGGTTTAACAGGGGAGGTGACAGCAACAGACACACACACACATATATATATATATATATACATATATATATATATATATATATATACTGTATTTCCTTGAATTGCCCCTACGGCGCTAATTAATTGCCCCCCCACGCTTACCAAAGGCATTTGGTAAAAGTAAGCATGCGCTAATTATTTTAAAACCTCTTTTTACTCCGGCACGTACCAAAGGCATGCAGTAAAAATTTGAGTGTTATGTAGGGATACCATCATGAAAAGCACATTTAATAAAAAAAAGAGAAACTGTTTATTATATATCACCCAGACCTGTCATCCCTCAACAAGCGCAGTGAAATCATTTCAACATGACGTCAGAGACGGAAACACCTCCTAGGTAACACATGAGCCAATCACCACACCCTACGCCTACCTGTACCCACCCACTCTGTGTCCTATATAAACCATTGAATGTGAATCCGTCCATTAAAATCTGCTGATGATTGATGGAACCCCTCATGAAACAGTTCTGTGGAGATGAAGTAGTCTTGTGATTTTCCCACACATACATACATATGCATATATATATATATATATATATATATATATATATATATATATACATATATATATATATATATATATATATATATATATATATATATATAAATATATATATATATATATACATATATATATATATATATATATATATATATACATAATATATAATAATATATATACATAATTAAATTAAAACCTCTTCCCCCCCACGCTTACCAAAGGCATGCGGTAAAAGTAAGCATGCGCTAATTATTTTAAAACCTCTTCTCACTCCGGCACTTACCAAAGGCATGCAGTAAAAATTTGAGTGTTATGTAAGGATACCATCATGAAAAGCACATTTAATAAATAAAAAAAACTTTATTATGGTCTTACTTTTACCTATAAATATAGTCCATGCCAGCTCCTTCTGATCAAAAGCATCGATAACTTGTTTATAGAAAGTCTTCCTTATCTTTTTTCAGTTTTAAAAGTCTCTGTCTCGATGGAGATCTTCCTTTATGACCTCCTCCAGCACATATCACGTCACTCATTTCACTTCTTCTGCAGCCGAGTAGTCGCAACAAGGAACACTAGCGCCCTCCACCACCAGGAGACGGGAGTCATTTAATGACTCATATTTGACGGACGCAGCTACGGTATTGTGACGGTCTCAAACCGTCATCTTGCAGGTTCCCAGGACCACCAGGGAAGGACATGGCTTGAGCAGTTTGACTTTGTTTATTTTTCAATACAACCTCAGTCCAGGTCGCTCTTCCGCTCCTCCTCTCCGCTCGCTCGCCGTCGCCGCCATCTTGGGCCGGGCTCCAGCGTGCCCTGCCTGTCTATCGGACCTTCGGCTCCACAGGTATATTAATTAGAATACCGGTATTCAATAGCTTGGACCTTAAATCTGATTTCTGGTGGCCGCAGTAACATATTATGTCATTTATTTATTGTAATTTATTTTTACACATTATGAGGGACAAACTGTAAAAAATAATCTACTGTTAATGTCTAGTTATTTTGTGTTTCAACATGTTCTATCTACACTTCTGTTAAAATGTAACAATCATTTATTATTATTTTGCTTGGTACTTAACATTAGTTTTGGATGATACCACATATTTAGGTATCGATTCGATACCAAGTAGATAAGGGATCATACATTGGTCATGCTCAAAGTCCTCATGTGCACAGGGACGTATTTCCGGAGTTTCTAAACATAATATGAATTTAAAAAAGGAAAAAAATATATAATGTTATCATGGTAGTTTTGACTAGATACGATATTGCACTTGGTATCATTACAGTGGATGTCATGTGTAGATCCACCCATGGCATTTGTTTACCTTCTGGGGTGCTAGCATTTGTTAGCGGTGACGCCGGTGAGCTATTGTATCCTCCTACGGTGTGTAGCGAAGCATGTTATGCTATTCCTCGTCTTCCAGTGATAATGCTACATGGAAGAAACTTACTTTATTTGTCGCCATGGGGACAAGGAATTTACTTCACCTTTATTTTTAGTTTTTAAGCCAAATAGCGTCCGTTTTCCCTTTTCTGTCTGCACACTGTATCTGCTTCTAAGCACTCTGTGATTGTGCGCTGCCGAACATGCTCCTCTGCTCCCAAAACCAGCAATGTCATGACGTGACGGCGCATCGTCATGTCTGTAAAAAAAAAATAAAAAAAAATGGTACTTTATTAAACAGAGTATAGTACCGTTTTTGATTCATTAGTACCACGATATTATACTAGTCCTGGTATACCGTACAACCCTAGTCGCAGCAATTCCTGATAGTTTGCAAACTTCCTGTACACTTCAGCTTTTTGTGTAAGGGTGTCCGGTTCAAACACTGATGACATTGATTGATTGATTGATTGATACTTTTATTAGTAGATTGCACAGTACAGTACATATTCCGTACAATTGACCACTAAATGGTAACACCCGAATAAGTTTTTCAACTTGTTTAAGTCGGGGTCCACGTTAATCAATTCATGGTATCTATTAAACAGACAAGAAGCAAGGAATCATGCAGAGACAGAGTTAAAATTTGCTCAATAAGGAGAGACCTTTCTGGGTTGTACACTTAGTTACAGTTCTAACCTACGCTCTAAGGCAGTGGTCCCCAACCTTTTTGTAGCTGGGGACCGGTCAACCCTTGATAATTTGTCCCGCGGGGCGGGACGGGGTGCGGGGGGAGGGGGTGGTGGGTTAGGGGTGGTGGAAGTTTGTTGACGGTTGGAGGTGTTTCTTGTTTTATTTATATTTTTTCGTCACAAAAAAGGGAGGTTTTTTGGGTTTGTGCACTAATTGTAAGTGTATTTTTGGGTTGGTGCACTAATTGTAAGTGTACTTTGTGTTTTTTTTATGTTGATTTAATGAAAAAAAAAAAAAAAAGTTATAATAATAATAAAAAATTGTTCTGTGGCCCGGTACCAATCGAGTGATTGGGGACCACTGCTCTAAGGTACAGTGCCACATGCTCCTCTATTTATTTGGGAGGTCCCTGGTTACATCACTGAGGCTGCTTCTGAAGGAGGGGGGTATTTTCAGCAGCTCCAGTTGGACACAATATACGATCATTCAGAAATTCAAATGTGCTGACACTCATGATATCGGCGATTTCGCGGTACTGATGTTCGCCCTTGGCAGTCAGCAATCAAATCCAAGATTGCGGGTTGTCCCTTTGCACAGATCGAAAAGTTCAACTTCAGCAGAATTGAAGATAACTATAGCAACGGCCTCTACAGCATAAGAGTTGTGTGATTACTTATATATAAATTATTCAAACAAAGGGAAGAAAATGAAAAGGGGGGATACTTATTCGATATTGTGTCATTGCAAAATCCGACGAGTTAGTCTGCTTCCCCATGCGAGCGCCTTGACACCGTCCTCCGGTCTCCAGAGAAATGAGCATTTGCTGCCCTCCCTCAGCACCGTCTCACCAGAACACACCGCCAGCCTCTCATGTCACCCGGTGACCACCACCGTGGCTAAAAATACCCTTAAAGGGACATCGGCACGTCCTAATCTCCAATTAGGTTCTTGGTGCATGCCCCCCCCCCCCCCCCTCCTTTACCCCCATCACTGCCTTGGTGTTGCACAAGCTTGCAAATCAGTAAGCCAGTTATAATAAGAGGCAGAGAGCAATCACTGATGTGCATGACCAGACTGGCGAGTAGAGAGAAGAGATAAAGGGGAGATTATGCATCTGGCCCTGAAATGGGCCGAGAGAGAGAGAAAAAAAATGGCTGGAGTTGAATCCAAAATTAAACTCATCGTTAAAAAAGAAAAAAAAAATGCCATCTTGTGACGCGTCTCTTGGATGAAATGGCTTTTAATAGTCACACATTCGACAGAAAATGGCGTAGTATTTTCAGAGCAGCTCTATATTATTAAAGACATGTACAAAATGGTGAATGGGTTATACGTGTATAGCTGTCAGGTTCAAACACTGATGACATCTATTAAACAGACCAGCAGCAAGGAACCATGCAGAGACAGAGTTCAATTTAGCTCATGAGGAGAACGCATGGAGCTGCACACTTTGTCACAGTCTCGCCCTACGCTCTAAGGTTCAGCTCCCGCGTCACTCTATTTTTTCAGGAGTTTCATAGTCAACATCACTGAGGCCGCCTCTAAAAGGAGTGGTCACATATATTATGCAAAGCAGGTCCAGTACACACAGTACGTGACGGAATGTGCTGGGGGCCTTGTGATTTCGCCTTGTCTCCGCTTCGTCTGCGTGCTGTCGTCTTATCTGCGTTGAGGTCCTTGAAGTCCTTGGTGGGCTAAAACAACGATAACTTCTGCGGCTGAGGCCATCCCTCAGACAAGAAGTTTCGTCCTTGCATAGATTCAAAACTCTAATTCGAGCACAATAGCTAATAACTATAGCAACAGACTTTAAGTGATAATATATAAATGACTATTCTAACAATAGCGCTTTTCTACCTACAAGGTACTCTACTTTGACACTATTTCCACATTCACCCATTCATCATCAGCATCGTCGACGATCACTCGAAACAAGTATGATGTTGGTGGGATTCCCTTCAGGATATCGCCTGTGCGTAGAATTTTTCAAAGTAGGGAGACTGGTGCACAGACAGCCACCACACTGTCCTTGGCAAAGAGAAGGCCAGGTTCCAATGGCATGGAGACCAAGACAATTGGGGGCCCATCTTTGCTGCAGCCTTCCTCCGCCTTTGTGACCGTGGTAGAGCTTCTATGCAACCATCATCCCCCACTCCGCCGTTGAGGTCTCTTTCGATGACGGAGACGCGCAGATTCCATCGTCCCTTCCTCGCTGTGGGGAGCTGTATCCTGTGGCAAGCGAAACCCAGGACAACCGGCACCTCCTCACAGCTGTAGGAGGCTGCCGGAGCTCAGGTCTGTCGGAGGACTGCCTATGGTGCGCCTACCAGCTCTTGCTTTTCTTTCAGGGTGTGCTCCCCCAGCCTTTTGTCTTACCAGACTCTGGGGATCACTGCAACTCTGAGATCCCCTGCCACGTATGCCTTAGGCCGAGAGGCCCTAGTTACCGTGTGTGGCCACGTGGAAGCCTGACAGTAGTCTTGGTGAAGGAGAGGCTGTGTACTGCCAGGAGAAGACTGACGCACAATGTTGCTTCTCCGTTCACCACAAGGGCTAGCCAGTGGCAGCCATTCACACACACATTTACACACTGCCCTTAGCAAAGAGAAGGCCAGGGTCCAATGGCATGGAGACCAGGACAATTGGGGGCCCATCGTTGCTGCAGTCTTCTTCCGCCTTCGTGACCGTTGTGGAGCTTCTTGCAACCATCATCCGCCCACTCCGCTGTTGAGGTCCTTTTCGAGAGGGCGACGCAGATTCCAACGTCACTTCCTCACTGTGGGGAGCTGTATCCTGTGGCAAGCGAGACCCAGGACGACCGGCACCTCCTCACAACTGCAGGAGGCTGCCGGAGCTCCGGTCTGTCGGAGGACCGCCTATGGTGCGCCTACCAGCACTTGCTTTTCTCTCAGGGTGTGCTCCCCAAGCCTTTTGTCTTCCCAGACTAACCCACAAGGCAGCTGGGCAGTGGTTGGGTGATGTCCACAAAAGGAGCCTGTGCATCACGCCTCTGGGAACCACTGCAGCTCCGAGATCCCCTGCCACGTTTGCTTTGGACCGCGGGACCCTAGTTACCGTGTGTGGCCACATGGAGGCCTGACATGAGTCTTTTGGAAAGGAGAGGCTGTGTACTGGCAGGAGAAGACTTACACACCACAAGGGCTGGCCAGTGACACCCATTCACACATACATTCACACACTGATGGCGAGATAACCACCACCCATCAGGAACAAGGGTGAAGTGTCTTGCTCAAGGACACGACGGACGTGACTAGGTTGGTAGAAGGTGGGGATAGAAGCAGGGACCCTCAGGTTGTTGGCACTACCACTCTCCCAACTGCACCACGCCGTCGCAAAAAAGTATACATACAGAAATATTTGCTTACATGTCCATTGGCGAGTTTCACTGCAATAAGGCACTTTTGGTAGCCATCCACAAGTTGCTGTTTGAATTTTTGTCCACTCCTCTTGACAAAATTGGTGCAGTTCAGCTAAATTTGTTGGTTTTCTGAAATGGACTTGTTTCTTCAGCATTGTCCACATGTTTAATTCAGGACTTTTGGAAGGCAATTCTCAAACTTTAATTCTAGCCGGATTTAGCCATTCCTTTACCACTTTTGACGTGTGCTTGGGGTCATTGTCCTGTTGGAAAACCCAACTGCACCCAAGACCCAACCTCAGGGCTGATGATAGTAGCTTGTCCTGAAGAATTTGGAGGTAATTCACCTTTTTCATTGTCCCATTTACTGTTATGTTTGTAGAAAGGGAGTTGACATCTCAGACACTAAGGGGCAGTAATGCTCAATAATTTATTATATATATCAATATACGTTTGTATATAATAAACAATACTAACTAACTATACTTGAACTCAGGAATGGGTTGTGTGACCAAAATCCAAGAGTGTGTGTGGTGTATGTAATTAACTGTTGTGTATTTCTGTTATGTTGGAGGAGGAAGCAGACAAAACCAAAGGGTCTAGGCCAGAGGGGTCCGTGATCCAAGTGAGGTCCGTGGGGTAGAGAGAGAGGCGACAAAGTCCGTGTCCAGGCGGGGGTCAAGGATCGAGGGAGGCAGCCGATATCCAGGGCAATGGAAGGAAAACACTGCGGGCACAAGGGAGAAGAAACACGGAGAGAGCACAAAGCTTGACGCTTATGGTTCACCGTCGAGAAACTAAGTTCCCCCAAAAATCCTAGAGTCCACTGGTCCTTATACCGCTTGCCCTCATCAGTCCCAGGTGTGCAGATTACTGATTGTCTGTCGGCTTGTCGCTGCGTGGGCATGCTGCGCTCAGCGCGAGCAGGGGCGTGTTCGACCGTGCTGCCAGCAACGGGTTCGAGTCCGCGCAGTGACATTTACGCTCTGTAAAGCACCAGTTCCATTGAAAGCAAAACAGGTCCAGAGTGTAATACTACCACCACCATGCTTGGCAATGGGAATAGTGTTCCTGGGATTAAAGGCCTCACCTTTTCTCCTCCAAACATATTGCTGGGTATTGTGGCTAAACAGCTCAATTTTTGTTTCATCTGACATCACATGGACAAAGATAAGACCTTCTGGAGGAAAGTTCTGTGGGAGCTCCCATCATCAGTGTGTGAATGTGGGTGTGAATGGGTGAATGTGGAAATTGTGTCAAAGCGCTTTGAGTATCTTGAAGGAAAAAAAGGGCTGTACAAGTACAACCAATTTACCGGTTTGTGCGTTTCTGTTAAAAATGAGCTGATTATGTTAATGTGTTGTCCAGTTAGTTTGTATTTAGATTTCTTCTTATTATTATCTATCTCATTTGCAAGTATTTCATAGTAAACTGCATGCAGTTGCAATTCCAAAATGTTCGATGGCAGTCGTGAATAGACTACAGTGTGTTGCCTAGTCAGAAAATAGTCTTTGCCATTGTGTTACCTAGCCAGAAAGTAGTCTTTGCCATTGTGTGGCCTAGTCAGAAAATAGTCTTTGCCATTGTGTTACCTAGCCAGAAAGTAGTCTTTGCCATTGTGTGGCCTAGCCAGAAAGTAGTCTTTGGCATTGTGTGGCCTAGTCAGAAAGTAGTCTTTGCCAGTGTGTTGCTGAGTCAGAAAGTAGTCTTTGCCAGTGTGTTGCCTAGTCAGAAAGTAGTCTTTGCCAGTGTGTTGCTGAGTCAGAAAGTAGTCTTTGCCATTGTGTTGCTGAGTCAGAAAGTAGTCTTTGCCAGTGTGTTGCCTAGTCAAAAAGTAGTCTTTGCCAGTGTGTTGCTGAGTCAGAAAGTAGTCTTTGCCAGTGTGTTGCTGAGTCAGAAAGTAGTCTTTGCCATTGTGTGGCCTAGTCAGAAAGTAGTCTTTGCCATTGTGTGGCCTAGCCAGAAAGTAGTCTTTGGCATTGTGTGGCCTAGTCAGAAAGTAGTCTTTGCCAGTGTGTTGCCTAGTCAGAAAGTAGTCTTTGCCAGTGTGTTGCTGAGTCAGAAAGTAGTCTTTGCCATTGTGTTGCTGAGTCAGAAAGTAGTCTTTGCCAGTGTGTTGCCTAGTCAGAAAGTAGTCTTTGCCAGTGTGTTGCTGAGTCAGAAAGTAGTCTTTGCCAGTGTGTTGCTGAGTCAGAAAGTAGTCTTTGCCATTGTGTGGCCTAGTCAGAAAGTAGTCTTTGCCAGTGTGTTGCTGAGTCAGAAAGTAGTCTTTGCCAGTGTGTTGCCTAGTCAGAAAGTAGTCTTTGCCAGTGTGTTGCTGAGTCAGAAAGTAGTCTTTGCCAGTGTGTTGCTGGGTCAGAAAATAGTCTTTGCCATTGTGTTACCTAGTCAGAAAGTAGTCTTTGCCAGTGTGTTGCTGAGTCAGAAAGTAGTCTTTGCCATTGTGTTGCTGAGTCAGAAAGTAGTCTTTGCCATTGTGTTTTCTAGTTAGAAAGTAGTCTTTGCCAGTGTGTTGCCTAATCAGAAAATAGTCTTTGCCAGTGTGTTGCTGAGTCAGAAAGTAGTCTTTGCCATTGTGTTGCTGAGTAAGAAAGTAGTCTTCGCCAGTGTGTTGCCTAGTCAGAAAGTAGTCTTTGCCAGTGTGTTGCTGAGTCAGAAAGTAGTCTTTGCCAGTGTGTTGCTGAGTCAGAAAGTAGTCTTTGGCATTGTGTGGCCTAGTCAGAAAGTAGTCTTTGCCAGTGTGTTGCTGAGTCAGAAAGTAGTCTTTGCCAGTGTGTTGCCTAGTCAGAAAGTAGTCTTTGCCAGTGTGTTGCTGAGTCAGAAAGTAGTCTTTGCCAGTGTGTTGCTGAGTCAGAAAACAGTCTTTGCCATTGTGTTGCTGAGTCAGAAAGTAGTCTTTGCCATTGTGTTGCTGAGTCAGAAAGTAGTCTTTGCCATTGTGTTGCCTAGTTAGAAAGTAGTCTTTGCCAGTGTGTTGCCTAGTCAGAAAATAGTCTTTGCCAGTGTGTTGCCGAGTCAGAAAGTAGTCTTTGCCAGTGTGTTGCCTAAACAGAAAATAGTCTTTGCCAGTGTGTTGCCGAGTCAGAAAGTAGTCTTTGCCATTGTGTTGCCTAGTCAGAAAGTAGTCATTGCCAGTGTGTTGCCTAGTCAGAAAATAGTCTTTGCCAGTGTGTTGCCGAGTCAGAAAGTAGTCTTTGCCAGTGTGTTGCCTAAACAGAAAGTAGTCTTTGCCAGTGTGTTGCCGAGTCAGAAAGTAGTCTTTGCCATTGTGTTGCTTAGTCAGAAAGTAATCTTTGCCAGTGTGTTGCTGAGTCAGAAGGTAGTCTTTGCCAGTGTGTTGCCTAGTCAGAAAGTAGTCTTTGCCAGTGTGTTAATGAGTCAGAAGGTAGTCTTTGCCAGTGTGTTGCCTAAACAGAAAGTAGTCTTTGCCAGTGTGTTGCCGAGTCAGAAAGTAGTCTTTTCCATTGTGTTGCTTAGTCAGAAAGTAATCTTTGCCAGTGTGTTGCTGAGTCAGAAGGTAGTCTTTGCCAGTGTGTTGCCTAGTCAGAAAGTAGTCTTTGCCAGTGTGTTAAAGAGTCAGAAGGTAGTCTTTGCCAGTGTGTTGCCTAAACAGAAAGTAGTCTTTGCCAGTGTGTTGCCGAGTCAGAAAGTAGTCTTTGCCATTGTGTTGCTTAGTCAGAAAGTAATCTTTGCCAGTGTGTTGCTGAGTCAGAAAGTAATCTTTGCCAGTGTGTTGCCTAGTCAGAAAGTAGTCTTTGCCAGTGTGTTAATGAGTCAGAAGGTAGTCTTTGCCAGTGTGTTGCTTAGTCAGAAAGTAATCTTTGCCAGTGTGTTGCCTAGTCAGAAAGTAGGCTTTGCCATTGTGTTGCCTAGTCGGAAAGTAGTCTTTGCCATTGTGTTGCTTAGTCAGAAAGTAGTCTTTGCCATTGTGTTACTTAGTCAGAAAGTAGTCTTTGCTATTGTGTTGCCTAGTCGGAAAATAATCTTTGCCATTGTGTTGCTGAGTCAGAGGGTAGTCTTTGCCAGTGTGTTGCCGAGTCAGAAAGTAGTCTTTGCCAGTGTGTTAATGAGTCAGAAGGTAGTCTTTGCCAGTGTGTTGCCGGGTCAGAAAGTAGGCTTTGCCATTGTGTTGCTTAGTCAGAAAGTAGTCTTTGCCATTGTGTTGCTTAGTCAGAAAGTAGTCTTTGCCATTTTGTTGCCTAGTCGGAAAATAGTCTTTGCCATTGTGTTGCTTAGTCAGAAAGTAGTCTTTGCTATTGTGTTGCCTAGTCGGAAAATAGTCTTTGCCATTGTGTTGCTTAGTCAGAAAGTAGTCTTTGCATTTGTGTTGCCTAGTCGGAAAATAGTCTTTGCCATTGTGTTACCTAGCCAGAAAGTAGTCTTTGCCATTGTGTGGCCTAGTCAGAAAATAGTCTTTGCCATTGTGTTACCTAGCCAGAAAGTAGTCTTTGCCATTGTGTGGCCTAGCCAGAAAGTAGTCTTTGGCATTGTGTGGCCTAGTCAGAAAGTAGTCTTTGCCAGTGTGTTGCTGAGTCAGAAAGTAGTCTTTGCCAGTGTGTTGCCTAGTCAGAAAGTAGTCTTTGCCAGTGTGTTGCTGAGTCAGAAAGTTGTCTTTGCCATTGTGTTGCTGAGTCAGAAAGTAGTCTTTGCCAGTGTGTTGCCTAGTCAGAAAGTAGTCTTTGCCAGTGTGTTGCTGAATCAGAAAGTAGTCTTTGCCAGTGTGTTGCTGAGTCAGAAAGTAGTCTTTGCCATTGTGTGGCCTAGTCAGAAAGTAGTCTTTGCCAGTGTGTTGCTGAGTCAGAAAGTAGTCTTTGCCAGTGTGTTGCCTAGTCAGAAAGTAGTCTTTGCCAGTGTGTTGCTGAGTCAGAAAGTAGTCTTTGCCAGTGTGTTGCTGGGTCAGAAAATAGTCTTTGCCATTGTGTTACCTAGTCAGAAAGTAGTCTTTGCCAGTGTGTTGCTGAGTCAGAAAGTAGTCTTTGCCATTGTGTTGCTGAGTCAGAAAGTAGTCTTTGCCATTGTGTTGCCTAGTTAGAAAGTAGTCTTTGCCAGTGTGTTGCCTAGTCAGAAAATAGTATTTGCCAGTGTGTTGCTGAGTCAGAAAGTAGTCTTTGCCATTGTGTTGCTGAGTCAGAAAGTAGTCTTCGCCAGTGTGTTGCCTAGTCAGAAAGTAGTCTTTGCCAGTGTGTTGCTGAGTCAGAAAGTAGTCTTTGCCAGTGTGTTGCTGAGTCAGAAAGTAGTCTTTGGCATTGTGTGGCCTAGTCAGAAAGTAGTCTTTGCCAGTGTGTTGCTGAGTCAGAAAGTAGTCTTTGCCAGTGTGTTGCCTAGTCAGAAAGTAGTCTTTGCCAGTGTGTTGCTGAGTCAGAAAGTAGTCTTTGCCAGTGTGTTGCTGAGTCAGAAAATAGTCTTTGCCATTGTGTTGCTGAGTCAGAAAGTAGTCTTTGCCATTGTGTTGCTGAGTCAGAAAGTAGTCTTTGCCATTGTGTTGCCTAGTTAGAAAGTAGTCTTTGCCAGTGTGTTGCCTAGTCAGAAAAGAGTCTTTGCCAGTGTGTTGCCGAGTCAGAAAGTAGTCTTTGCCAGTGTGTTGCCTAAACAGAAAATAGTCTTTGCCAGTGTGTTGCCGAGTCAGAAAGTAGTCTTTGCCATTGTGTTGCCTAGTCAGAAAGTAGTCTTTGCCATTGTGTTGCCTAGTCAGAAAGTAGTCTTTGCCAGTGTGTTGCCTAGTCAGAAAATAGTCTTTGCCAGTGTGTTGCCGAGTCAGAAAGTAGTCTTTGCCAGTGTGTTGCCTAAACAGAAAGTAGTCTTTGCCAGTGTGTTGCCGTGTCAGAAAGTAGTCTTTGCCATTGTGTTGCTTAGTCAGAAAGTAATCTTTGCCAGTGTGTTGCTGAGTCAGAAGGTAGTCTTTGCCAGTGTGTTGCCTAGTCAGAAAGTAGTCTTTGCCAGTGTGTTAATGAGTCAGAAGGTAGTCTTTGCCAGTGTGTTGCCTAAACAGAAAGTAGTCTTTGCCAGTGTGTTGCCGAGTCAGAAAGTAGTCTTTTCCATTGTGTTGCTTAGTCAGAAAGTAATCTTTGCCAGTGTGTTGCTGAGTCAGAAGGTAGTCTTTGCCAGTGTGTTGCCTAGTCAGAAAGTAGTCTTTGCCAGTGTTTTAATGAGTCAGAAGGTAGTCTTTGCCAGTGTGTTGCCTAAACAGAAAGTAGTCTTTGCCAGTGTGTTGCCGAGTCAGAAAGTAGTCTTTGCCATTGTGTTGCTTAGTCAGAAAGTAATCTTTGCGAGTGTGTTGCTGAGTCAGAAAGTAATCTTTGCCAGTGTGTTGCCTAGTCAGAAAGTAGTCTTTGCCAGTGTGTTAATGAGTCAGAAGGTAGTCTTTGCCAGTGTGTTGCTTAGTCAGAAAGTAATCTTTGCCAGTGTGTTGCCTAGTCGGAAAGTAGTCTTTGCCATTGTGTTACTTAGTCAGAAAGTAGTCTTTGCCATTGTGTTACTTAGTCAGAAAGTAGTCTTTGCTATTGTGTTGCCTAGTCGGAAAATAATCTTTGCCATTGTGTTGCTGAGTCAGAGGGTAGTCTTTGCCAGTGTGTTGCCGAGTCAGAAAGTAGTCTTTGCCAGTGTGTTAATGAGTCAGAAGGTAGTCTTTGCCAGTGTGTTGCCGGGTCAGAAAGTAGGCTTTGCCATTGTGTTGCTTAGTCAGAAAGTAGTCTTTGCCATTGTGTTGCTTAGTCAGAAAGTAGTCTTTGCCATTTTGTTGCCTAGTCGGAAAATAGTCTTTGCCATTGTGTTGCTTAGTCAGAAAGTAGTCTTTGCTATTGTGTTGCCTAGTCGGAAAATAGTCTTTGCCATTGTGTTGCTTAGTCAGAAAGTAGTCTTTGCATTTGTGTTGCCTAGTCGGAAAATAGTCTTTGCCATTGTGTTGCTTAGTCAGAAAGTAGTCTTTGCCATTGTGTTGCTTAGTCAGAAAGTAGTCTTTGCCAGTGTGTTGCTGAGTCAGAAAGTAGTCTTTGCCAGTGTGTTGCCGGGTCAGAAAGTAGTCTTTGCCATTGTGTTGCTTAATCAGAAAGTAGTCTTTGCCAGTGTGTTGCCGGGTCAGAAAGTAGGATTTGCCAGTATGTTGCCTAGTCAGAAAGTAATCTTTGCCAGTGTGTTGCCTAGTCAGAAAATAGTCTTTGCCAGTATGTTGCCTAGTCAGAAAATAGTCTTTACCAGTGTGTTGCCTAATCAGAAAGTAGTCTTTGCCAGTGTCTTGCCTAGTCAGAAAGTAGTCTTTGCCAGTGTGTTGCCTAGTCAGAAAGTAGTCTTTGCCAGTGTGTTGCCTAGTCAGAAAGTAGTCTTTGCCAGTGTGTTGCCGGGTCAGAAAGTAGTCTTTGCAAGTGTGTTGCCGAGTCAGAACATAGTCTTTGTCCTTGTGTTGCCGAGTCAATGAGCAGTCTTTGCCGGTGTGTTGCAGAGTCAAAAAGTAGTCTTTGCCATTGTGTTGCCTAATCAGAAAGTAGTCTTTGCCAGTGTGTTACCGAGTCAGAAAGTAGTCTTTGCCAGTGTGTTGCTGTGTCAGAAAGTAGTCTTTGCCAGTGTGTTGCCTAGTCAGAAAATAGTCTTTGCCATTGTGTTGCCTAGTCGGAAAATAGTCTTTGCCATTGTGTTGCCTAGTCAGAAAGTAATCTTTGCCAGTGTGTTGCCTAGTCAGAAAGTAGTCTTTGCCAGCGTGTTGCCTAGTCAGATAGTAGTCTTTGCCAGTGTGTTGCCTAGTCAGAAAGTATTCTTTGCCAGTGTGTTGTATAGTCAGAAAGAAGGCTTTGCCATTGTGTTGCCTTGTCAGAAAGTAGTCTTTGCCATTATGTTGCCTAGTCAGATAGTGGTCTTTGCCAGTGTGTGGCTGAGTCAGAAAGTAGTCTTTGCCATTTTGTTGCCTAGTCAGAAGTAGTCTTTTTCCAGTTTGTTGCCGGGTCATAAAGTAGTCTTTGCAAGTGTGTTGCCGAGTCAGAAAGTAGTCTTTGCCAGTGTGTTGCCTAGTCAGAAAGTAGTCTTTGCCAGTGTGTTGCTGAGTCAGAAAGTAGTCTTTGCCATTGTGTGGCCTAGTCAGAAAGTAGTCTTTGCCAGTGTGTTGCTGAGTCAGAAAGTAGTCTTTGCCAGTGTGTTGCCTAGTCAGAAAGTAGTCTTTGCCAGTGTGTTGCTGAGTCAGAAAGTAGTCTTTGCCATTGTGTTGCTGAGTCAGAAAGTAGTCTTTGCCAGTGTGTTGCCTAGTCAGAAAGTAGTCTTTGCCAGTGTGTTGCTGAGTCAGAAAGTAGTCTTTGCCAGTGTGTTGCTGAGTCAGAAAGTAGTCTTTGTCATTGTGTGGCCTAGTCAGAAAGTGGTCTTTGCCAGTGTGTTGCTGAGTCAGAAAGTAGTCTTTGCCAGTGTGTTGCCTAGTCAGAAAGTAGTCTTTGCCAGTGTGTTGCTGAGTCAGAAAGTAGTCTTTGCCAGTGTGTTGCTGAGTCAGAAAATAGTCTTTGCCATTGTGTTACCTAGTCAGAAAGTAGTCTTTGCCAGTGTGTTGTTGAGTCAGAAAGTAGTCTTTGCCAGTGTGTTGCCGAGTCAGAAAGTAGTCTTTGCCAGTGTGTTGCCTAAACATAAAATAGTCTTTGCCAGTGTGTTGCTGAGTCAGAAAGTAGTCTTTGCCATTGTGTTGCCTAGTCAGAAAGTAGTCTTTGCCATTGTGTTGTCTAGTCAGAAAGTAGTCTTTGCCAGTGTGTTGCCTAGTCAGAAAATAGTCTTTGCCAGTGTGTTGCCGAGTCAGAAAGTAGTCTTTGCCGGTGTGTTGCCTAAACAGAAAGTAGTCTTTGCCAGTGTGTTGCCGAGTCAGAAAGTAGTCTTTGCCATTGTGTTGCTTAGTCAGAAAGTAATCTTTGCCAGTGTGTTGCTGAGTCAGAAGGTAGTCTTTGCCAGTGTGTTGCCTAGTCAGAAAGTAGTCTTTGCCAGTGTGTTAATGAGTCAGAAGGTAGTCTTTGCCATTGTGTCGCTTAGTCAGAAAGTAATCTTTGTCAGTGTGTTGCTGAGTCAGAAGGTAGTCTTTGCCAGTGTGTTGCCGGGTCAGAAAGTAGGCTTTGCCATTGTGTTGCCTAGTCGGAAAGTAGTCTTTGCCATTGTGTTGCTTAGTCAGAAAGTAGTCTTTGCCATTGTGTTGCCTAGTCAGAAAGTAGTCTTTGCTATTGTGTTGCCTAATCGGAAAATAGTCTTTGCCATTGTGTTGCTGAGTCAAAGGGTAGTCTTTGCCAGTGTGTTGCCTAGTCAGAAAGTAGTCTTTGCCAGTGTGTTATTGAGTCAGAAGGTAGTCTTTGCCATTGTGTTGCCTAGTCGGAAAATAGTCTTTGCCATTGTGTTGCTTAGTCAGAAAGTAGTCTTTGCTATTGTGTTGCCTAGTCGGAAAATAGTCTTTGCCATTGTGTTGCTTAGTCAGAAAGTAGTCTTTGCCATTGTGTTGCCTAGTCGGAAAATAGTCTTTGCCATTGTGTTGCTTAGTCAGAAAGTAGTCTTTGCTATTGTGTTGCCTAGTCGGAAAATAGTCTTTGCCATTGTGTTGCTTAGTCAGAAAGTAGTCTTTGCCATTGTGTTGCCTAGTCGGAAAATAGTATTTGCCATTGTGTTGCTTAGTCAAAAAGTAGTCTTTGCCAGTGTGTTGCCGGGTCAGAAAGTAGGATTTGCCAGTGTGTTGCCTAGTCAGAAAGTAATCTTTGCCAGTGTGTTGCCTAGTCAGAAAATATTCTTTGCCAGTGTGTTGCCTAGTCAGAAAATAGTCTTTGCCAGTGTGTTGCCTAGTCAGAAAGTAGTCTTTGCCAGTGTCTTGCCTAGTCAGAAAGTAGTCTTTGCCAGTGTGTTGCCTAGTCAGAAAGTAGTCTTTGCCAGTGTGTTGCCTAGTCAGAAAGTAGTCTTTGCCAGTGTGTTGCCTAGTCAGAAAGTAATCTTTGCCAGTGTGTTACTTAGTCAGAAAGTAGTCTTTTTCCAGTTTGATGCCGGGTCAGAAAGTAGTCTTTGCAAGTGTGTTGCCGAGTCAGAACGTAGTCTTTGCCCTTGTGTTGCCGAGTCAATGAGCAATCTTTGCCGGTGTGTTGCAGAGTCAAAAAGTAGTCTTTGCCATTGTGTTGCCTAATCAGAAAGTAGTCTTTGCCAGTGTGTTACCGAGTCAGAAAGTAGTCTTTGCCAGTGTGTTGCTGTGTCAGAAAGTAGTCTTTGCCAGTGTGTTGCCTAGTCAGAAAATAGTCTTTGCCTTTGTGTTGCCTAGTCGGAAAATAGTCTTTGCCAGTGTGTTGCCTAGTCAGAAAGAAAGCTTTGCCATTGTGTTGCCTTGTCAGAAAGTAGTCTTTGCCAGTGTGTTGCCTTGTCAGAAAGTAGTCTTTGCCATTATGTTGCCTAGTCAGATAGTAGTCTTTGCCAGTGTGTGGCTGAGTCAGAAAGTAGTCTTTGCCATTGTGTTTCCTAGTCAGAAGTAGTCTTTTTCCAGTTTGTTGCCGGGTCAGAAAGTAGTCTTTGCAAGTGTGTTGCCGAGTCAGAAAGTAGTCTTTGCCAGTGTGTTGCTGAGTCAGAAAGTAGTCTTTGCCAGTGTGTTGCCTAGTCAGAAAGTAGTCTTTGCCAGTGTGTTGCCTAGTCAGAAAGTAGTCTTTGCCAGTGTGTTGCCTGGTCTGAAAGTAGTCTTTGCCAGTGTGTTACCGAGTCAGAAAGTAGTCTTTGACAGTGTGTTGCCTGGTCTGAAAGTAGTCTTTGCCAGTGTGTTACCGAGTCAGAAAGTAGTCTTTGCCAGTGTGTTGCCTGGTGTGAAAGTAGTCTTTGCCAGTGTGTTGCCTAGTCAGATAGTAGTCTTTGCCAGTGTGTTACCTAGTCAGAAAGTAGTCTTTCCCAGTGTGTTGCCTGGTCAGAAAGTAGTCTTTGCCAGTGTGTTGCCTAGTCAGAAAGTAGTCTTTGCCAGTGTGTTGCCTATTCAGAAAATAGTCTTTGCCATTATGTTGCCTAGTCAGATAGTAGTCTTTGCCAGTGTGTGGCTGAGTCAGAAAGTAGTCTTTGCCATTGTGTTGCCTAGTCAGAAACTAGTCTTTTTCCAGTTTGTTGCCGGGTCAGAAAGTAGTCTATGCCAGTGTGTTGCCTAGTCAGAAAGTAGTCTTTGCCAGTGTGTTGCCTGGTCTGAAAGTGGACTTTGCCAGTGTTTTGCCTAGTCAGAAAGTAGTCTTTGCCAGTGTGTTGCCTAGTCAGAAAGTATTCTTTGCCAGTGCGTTGCCGGGTCAGAAAGAAGGCTTTGCCATTGTGTTGCCTTGTCAGAAAGTAGTCTTTGCCAGTGTGTTGCCTAGTCAGAAAGTAGTCTTTGCCAGTGTGTTGCCTAGTCAGAAAGTAGTCTTTGCCAGTGTGTTGCCTAGTCAGAAAGTAGTCTTTGCCAGTGTGTTGCCTAGTCAGAAAATAGTCTTTGCCATTATGTTGCCTAGTCAAATAGTAGTCTTTGCCATTGTGTTGCCTAGTCAGAAAGTAGTCTTTTTCCAGTTTGTTGCCGGGTCAGAAAGTAGTCTTTGCAAGTGTGTTGCCGAGTCAGAAAGTAGTCTTTGCCAGTGTGTTGCTGAGTCAGAAAGTAGTCTTTCCTGGTGTATTGCCTGGTCTGAAAGTAGTCTTTGCCAGTGTGTTGCCTAGTCAGAAAGTAGTCTTTGCCAGCATGTTGCCTAGTCAGAAAGTAGTCTTTGCCAGTGTGTTGCCTAGTCAGAAAGTAGTCTTTGCCAGTGTGTTGCCTAGTCAGAAAATAGTCTTTGCCATTATGTTGCCTAGTCAGAAAGTAGTCTTTGCCATTGTGTTGCCTAGTCAGAAAGTAGTCTTTGCCAGTGTGTTGCCTAGTCAGAAAATAGTCTTTGCCATTATGTTGCCTAGTCAGATCGTAGTCTTTGTCATTGTGTTGGCTAGTCAGAAAGTAGTCTTTTTCCAGTTTGTTGCCGGGTCAGAAAGTAGTCTTTGCCAGTGTGTCGCTGAGTCAGAAAGTAGTCTTTGCCAGTGTGTTGCCTAGTCAGAAAGTAGTCTTTGCAAGTGTGTTGCCGAGTCAGAAAGTAGTCTTTGCCAGTGTGTTGCTGAGTCAGAAAGTAGTCTTTGCTGGTGTATTGCCTGGTCTGAAAGTAGTCTTTGCCAGTGTGTTGCCTAGTCAGAAAGTAGTCTTTGCCAGCATGTTGCCTAGTCAGAAAGTAGTCTTTGCCAGTGTGTTGCCTAGTCAGAAAGTAGTCTTTGCCAGTGTGTTGCCTAGTCAGAAAATAGTCTTTGCCATTATGTTGCCTAGTCAGAAAGTAGTCTTTGCCATTGTGTTGCCTAGTCAGAAAGTAGTCTTTGCCAGTGTGTTGCCTAGTCAGAAAATAGTCCTTGCCATTATGTTGCCTAGTCAGATAGTAGTCTTTGCCATTGTGTTGCCTAGTCAGAAAGTAGTCTTTTTCCAGTTTGTTGCCGGGTCAGAAAGTAGTCTTTGCAAGTGTGTTGCCTTGTCAGAAAGTAGTCTTTGCTAGTGTGTTGCCTAGTCAGAAAGTAGTCTTTGCCAGTGTGTTGCCTAGTCAGAAAGTAGTCTTTGCCAGTGTTTTGCCTAGTCAGAAAGTAGTCTTTGCCAGTGTGTTGCCTAGTCAGAAAATAGTCTTTGCCATTATGTTGCCTAGTCAGATAGTAGTCTTTGCCATTGTGTTGCCTAGTCAGAAAGTAGTCTTTTTCCAGTTTGTTGCCGGGTCAGAAAGTAGTCTTTGCCAGTGTGTTGCCTAGTCAGAAAGTAGTCTTTGCCAGTGTGTTGCCTGGTCTGAAAGTAGTCTTTGCCAGTGTGTTACTTAGTCAGAAAGTAGTCTTTTTCCAGTTTGTTGCCGGGTCAGAAAGTAGTCTTTGCAAGTGTGTTGCCGAGTCAGAAAGTAGTCTTTGCCCTTGTGTTGCCGAGTCAATAAGCAGTCTTTGCCGGTGTGTTGTAGAGTCAGAAAGTAGTCTTTGCCATTGTTTTGCCTAATCAGAAAATAGTCTTTGCCTGTGTGTTGCCGAGTCAGAAAGTAGTCTTTGCCAGTGTGTTGCTGTGTCAGAAAGTAATCTTTTCCAGTGTGTTGCCGAGTCAGAAAGTAGTCTTTGCCCTTGTGTTGCCGAGTCAATAAGCAGTCTTTGCCGGTGTGTTGTAGAGTCAGAAAGTAGTCTTTGCCATTGTTTTGCCTAATCAGAAAATAGTCTTTGCCTGTGTGTTGCCGAGTCAGAAAGTAGTCTTTGCCAGTGTGTTGCTGTGTCAGAAAGTAATCTTTTCCAGTGTGTTACTTAGTCAGAAAGTGGTCTTTTTCCAGTTTGTTGCCGGGTCAGAAAGTAGTCTTTGCAAGTGTGTTGCCGAGTCAGAACATAGTCTTTGCCCTTGTGTTGCCGAGTCAATGAGCATTCTTTGCCGGTGTGTTGCAGAGTCAGAAAGTAGAATTTGCCATTGTGTTGCCTAGTCAGAAAGTAGTCTTTGCCATTGTGTTGCCTAGTCAGAAAGTAGTCTTTGCCAGTGTGTTGCCTAGTCAGAAAGTAGTCTTTGCCAGTGTGTTGCCTAGTCAGAAAGTAGTCTTTGCCAGTGTGTTGCCTAGTCAGAAAGTAGTATTTGCCAGTGTGTTGCCTAGTCAGAAAGTAGTCTTTGCCAGTGTGTTGCCTAGTCAGAAAGTAGTCTTTGCCAGTGTGTTGCCTAGTCAGAAAGTAGTCTTTGCCATTGTGTTGCCTAGTCAGAAAGTAGTCTTTGCCAGTGTGTTGCCTAGTCAGAAAGTAGTCTTTGCCAGTGTGTTGCCTAGTCAGAAAGTAGTCTTTGCCAGTGTGTTGCTGAGTCAGAAAGTAGTCTTTGCTGGTGTGTTGCCTAGTCAGAAAGTAGTCTTTGCCATTGTGTTGCCTAGTCAGATAGTAGTCTTTGCCATTGTGTTACTTAGTCAGAAAAGTAGTCTTTGCCAGTGTGTTGTTGAGTCAGAAAGTAGTCTTTGCCAGTGTGTTGCCTAGTAAGAAAGTAGTCTTTGCCAGTGTGTTGCCTAGTCAGAAAGTAGTCTTTGCCAGCGTGTTGCCTAGTCAGATAGTAGTCTTTGCCAGTGTGTTGCCTAGTCAGAAAGTATTCTTTGCCAGTGTGTTATATAATCAGAAAGTAGTCCTTGCCATTGTGTTACCTAGTCAGAAAGTAGTCTTTGGCATTGTGTTGCTTAGTCAGAAAGTAGTCTTTGCCATCGTGTTGCCTAGTCAGAAAGTAGTCTTTGCCATTGTGTTGCTTAGTCAGAAAGTAGTCTTTGCCATCATGTTGCCTAGTCAGAAAGTAGTCTTTGGCATTGTGTTGCCTAGTAAGAAAGTAGTCTTTGCCAGTGATAATCCGAGTCAGAAAGTAGTGTTTACCAGTGTGTTGCTGAGTCAGAAAGTAGTCTTTGCCATTGTGTTGCCTAGTCAGAAAGTGAGTCTTTGCCATTGTGTTGCCTAGTCAGAAAATAGTCTTTGCCATTATGTTGCCTAGTCAGAAAGTAGTCTTTGCCAGTGTGTTGCCGGGTCAGAAAGTAGTCTTTGCAAGTGTGTTGCCGAGTCAGAAAGTAGTCTGTGCTATTGTGTTGCCTCGTCTGAAAGTAGTCTTTGCCAGTGTGTTGACGAGTCAGAAAGTAGTCTTTGCCAGTGTTTTGCCTTGTCAGAAAGTGAGTCTTTGCCATTGTGTTGCCTAGTCAGAAAATAGTGTTTGCCATTATATTGCCTAGTCAGATAGTAGTCTTTGCCAGTGTGTGGCTGAGTCAGAAAGTAGTCTTTGCCATTGTGTTGCCGAGTCAGAAAGTAGTCTTTTTCCAGGTTGTTGCCGGGTCAGAAAGTAGTCTTTGCAAGCGTGTTGCCGAGTCAGAAAGTAGTCTTTGCCAGTGTGTTGCCTAGTCAGAAAGTAGTCTTTGCCAGTGTGTTGCAGAGTCAGAAAGTAGTCTTTGCCATTATATTGCCTAGTCAGAAAGTAGTCTTTGCCATTATGTCGCCCAGTCAGAAAATAGTCTTTGCCATTGTGTTGACGAGTCAGAAAGTAGTCTTTGCCATTGTGTTGCCGAGTCAGAAAGTAGTCTTTGCCATTACAAACTTTATGGCTGGCTCACATCGTGGTCACTCCGTGATCACGTACGACCGCCAGACACTTCTGGATGTGGACATATCGGGCCGTTTTGGACTGATAGACGCGTGCTTGCTAGACCTGCTAACTAGCACGGGAATATTTCAACGGCTACATCCAGTGGCCTGTGAAGCAGGGGAGTATAGTAGCAGCGGGGGCCGTCTACGGAGCAGACGCCAGCGGTGTGATCGGAAACGCGGATGCCGAGCGGGGCTAAAAACAAAGCAGAAGGCGAATCCCCACAGAACACCACTTCCCTCCATCCTGAAGCCGGATTTAAATGGAAGATGTGAGACTACTGGTCTGGGTGAGGAGTCAGTTAAATTAGAAGAAGTTTTTTCTGCTTTGAGTGTTTCAGAGTTGGACATGTGTTTTACTGAGTTGGCTAACTATTGTGCGTGCAGTTTATCAAAGCAACAAACAAACAATCGGAAAATTCCCGTCGTATCAATTCCTAGATATGCTCGTAATTATACTAAATGCACTGGGCATAATAAACACAACATTATTAATATTGCTACTACGGATAATTTGATCAAAAATTCCCTAAAACAGCCCACTACCTATAATATAGGTTTTTTAAACATAAGATCATTGTCTCCCAAAACTTTGTTAGTTAATGATATCATCAGAGACAACAATCTTAACGTCATCGGTCTCAGCGAAACCTGGCTTAAACCAAACGACTTTTTTGCGCTAAACGAGGCATGTCCTCCTAACTTTACACATGCGCATATTGCCCTTCCTCTTAAAAGGGGTGGGGGGGGGTCGCACTAATATACAATGAAAACTTTAACCTTAGTCCTAACATAAATAATAAATATAAATCGTTTGAGGTGCTTACTATGAGGTCTGTCACACCGCTGCCTCTACACCTGGCTGTTATCTACCGCCCCCCAGGGCCCTATTCGGACTTTATCAATGAATTCTCAGAGTTTGTTGCTGATCTAGTGACACACGCCGATAATATAATCATAATGGGGGACTTTAATATCCATATGAATACCCCATCGGACCCACCGTGCGTAGCGCTCCAGACTATAATTGATAGCTGTGGTCTCACACAAATAATAAATGAACCCACGCATCACAACGGTAATACGATAGACCTAGTGCTTGTCAGGGGTATCACCGTTTCCAAAGTTAAGATACTCCCGTATACCAAAGTATTGTCCGATCATTACCTTATAAAATTCGAGGTTCAGTCGCATG
Organism: Nerophis ophidion; assembly: GCF_033978795.1. Taxonomy (NCBI): domain Eukaryota; kingdom Metazoa; phylum Chordata; class Actinopteri; order Syngnathiformes; family Syngnathidae; genus Nerophis; species Nerophis ophidion. The sequence goes on from NC_084622.1 coordinate 10,424,236, forward strand.
TTCGGCAAACTAATAATAATAATAACTGCTATAGCAGCCGCAACATTAATACGGCCACAACGACAACTCTTGCTGACCTACTGTCCTTGGTAATGGCACCATTCTCAAAGTATGTGGGCTCTATTGATAACCTCACTAACAACTTTAACGACGCCCTGCGCGAAACCATTGATAACATAGCACCGCTAAAGTTAAAAAAGGCTCCAAAAAAGTGTACCCCGTGGTTTACAGAAGAAACTAGAGCTCAGAAATTATTATGTAGAAAGCTGGAACGCAAATGGCGCACGACTAAACTTGAGGTGCACCATCAAGCATGGAGTGATAGTTTAATAACTTATAAATGCATGCTTACCTTAGCTAAAGCTAAATATTACTCAAATCTCATCCACCGTAATAAAAACGATCCTAAATTTTTGTTTAGTACGGTAGCATCGCTTACCCAACAAGGGACTCCTTCCAGTAGCTCCACCCATTTGGCAGATGACTTTATGCAATTCTTTAGTAAGAAAATTGAAGTCATTAGAAAGGAGATTAAAGACAATGCGTCCCAGCTACAACGGGGTTCTATTAACACTGACACGATTGTATATACGGCGGATACTGCCCTCCAAAATAGTTTCTCTCGTTTTGAGGAAATAACATTAGAGGAATTGTTACAACGTGTAAATGGAATAAAACAAACAACATGTTTACTTGACCCACTTCCTGGGAAACTGATCAAGGAGCTCTTTGTATTATTAGGTCCATCAGTGCTAAATATTATAAACTTATCACTTTCCTCGGGCACTGTTCCCTTAGCATTCAAAAAAGCGGTTATTCATCCTCTTCTTAAAAGACCTAACCTCGATCCTGACCTCATGGTCAACTACCGACCGGTGTCTCACCTTCCCTTTATTTCAAAAATCCTCGAAAAAATTGTTGCGGAGCAGTTAAATGAACACTTAGCGTCTAACAATCTATGTGAAACCTTTCAATCCGGTTTCAGGGCAAATCACTCCACGGAGACAGCCCTCGCAAAAATGACTAATGATCTATTGCTAACGATGGATTCTGATGCGTCATCTATGTTGCTGCTCCTCGATCTTAGCGCTGCTTTCGATACCGTCGATCATAATATTTTATTAGAACGTATCAAAACACGAATTGGTATGTCAGACTTAGCCCTGTCTTGGTTTAACTCTTATCTTACTGATAGGATGCAGTACGTCTCCCATAACAATGTGACCTCGGACTATGTTAAGGTAACGTGTGGAGTTCCCCAGGGTTCGGTCCTTGGCCCTGCACTCTTCAGCATCTACATGCTGCCGCTAGGTGACATCATACGCAAATACGGTGTTAGCTTACACTGTTATGCTGATGACACCCAACTCTACATGCCCCTAAAGCTGACCAACACACTGGATTGTAGTCAGCTGGAGGCGTGTCTTAATGAAATTAAACAATGGATGTCCGCTAACTTTTTGCAACTCAACGCCAAAAAAACGGAAATGCTGATTATCGGTCCTGCTAGACACCGACCTCTATTTAATAATACAACTCTAACATTTGACAACCAAACAATTAAACAAGGCGACACGGTAAAGAATCTGGGTGTTATCTTCGACCCAACTCTCTCCTTTGAGTCACACATTAAAAGCATTACTAAAATGGCCTTCTTTCATCTCCGTAATATCGCTAAAATTCGCTCCATTCTGTCCACTAAAGACGCTGAGATCATTATCCATGCGTTTGTTACGTCTCGCCTCGACTACTGTAACGTATTATTTTCGGGTCTCCCCATGTCTAGCATTAAAAGATTACAGTTGGTACAAAATGCGGCTGCTAGACTTTTGACGAGAACAAGAAAGTTTGATCACATTACGCCTGTACTGGCTCACCTGCACTGGCTTCCTGTGCACTTAAGATGTGACTTTAAGGTTTTACTACTTATGTATAAAATACTACACGGTCTAGCTCCATCCTATCTTGCCGATTGTATTGTACCATATGTCCCGGCAAGAAATCTGCGTTCAAAGGACTCCGGCTTATTAGTGATTCCCAGAGCCCAAAAAAAGTCTGCGGGCTATAGAGCCTTTTCATTTCGGGCTCCAGTACTCTGGAATGCCCTCCCGGTAAAAGTTCGAGATGCCACCTCAGTAGAAGCATTTAAGTTTCACCTTAAAACTCATTTGTATACTCTAGCCTTTAAATAGCCTCCCTTTTTAGACCAGTTGATCCGCCGTTTCTTTTCTTTTTCTTCTATGTCCCACTCTCCCTTGTGGAGGGGGTCCGGTCCGACCCGGTGGCCATGTACTGCTCGCCTGTGTATCGGCTGGGGACATCTCTGCGCTGCTGATCCGCCTCCGCTTGGGATGTTTTCCTGCTGGCTCCGCTGTGAACGGGACTCTCGCTGCTGTGTTGGATCCGCTTTGGAGTGGACTCTTGCGACTGTGTTGGAACCATTATGGATTGAACTTTCACAGTATCATGTTAGACCCGCTCGACATCCATTGCTTTCCTCCTCTCCAAAGTTCTCATAATCATCATTGTTACCGACGTCCCACTGGGTGTGAGTTTTCCTTGCCTTTATGTGGGCCTACCGAGGATGTCGTAGTGGTTTGTGCAGCCCTTTGAGACACTAGTGATTTAGGGCTATATAAGTAAACATTGATTGTGTTGACGAGTCAGATAGTAGTCTTTGCAATTGTGTTGCCGAGTCAGAAAATAGTCTTTGCCATTGTGTTGCCTAGTCAGAAAGTAGTCTTTGCCATTGTGTTGACTAGTCAGAAAGTAGTCTTTGCCAATGTGTTGCCGAGTCAGAGAGTAGTCTTTGCCATTGTGTTGCCGAGTCAGAAAGTAGTCTTTGCCATTGTGTTGACTAGTCAGAAAGTAGTCGTTGCCAGTGTGTTGCCGAGTCAGATAGTAGTCTTTGCCAGTGTGTTGCTTAGTCAGAAAGTAGTCTTTGCCATTGTGTTGTTTAGTCATAAAGTAGTCTTTGCCAGTGTGTTGCCTAGTCAGAAAGTAGTCGTTGCCAGTGTGTTGCCTAGTCAGAGAGTAGTCTTTGCCAGTGTGTTGTCGAGTCAGAAATCAGTCTTTGCCATTGTGTTGCTTAGTCAGAAAGTAGTCTTTGCTGTTGTGTTGCTTAGTCAGAAAGTAGTCTTTGCCATTGTGTTGCTTAGTCATAAAGTAGTCTTTGCCAGTCTGTTGCAGAGTCAGAAAGTAGTCTTTGCCATTGTGTTGACGAGTCAGATAGTAGTCTTTGCTATTGTGTTGACGAGTCAGAAAATAGTCTTTGCCAGTGTGTTGCCGAGTCAGAAAATAGTCTTTGCCAGTGTGTTGCCTGGTCAGAAAGTAGTCTTTGCCAGTGTGTTGCCTAGTCAGAAAGTAGTCTTTGCCAGTGTGTTGCCGAGTCGGATAGAAGTCTTTGCCATTGTGTTGCTTAGTCAGAAAGTAGTCTTTGCCATTGTGTTGCTTAGTCAGAAAGTAGTCTTTGCCAGTGTGTTGCCTAGTAAGAAAGTAGTCTTTGCCAGTGTGTTGCTGAATCAGAAAGTAGTCTTTGCCATTGTGTTGCCTAGTCAGAGAATAGTCTTTGCCATTGTGTTGCCTAGTCAGAAAGTAGTCTTTGCCATTATGTTGCCTAGTCAGATAGTAGTCTTTGCCAGTGTGTTGCTGAGTCAGAAAGTAGTCTTTGCCAGCGTGTTGCCTAGTCAGAAAGTAGTCTTTGCCTTTGTGTTGCCTAGTCAGAAAGTAGTCTTTGCCATTGTGTTGCCTAGTCAGAAAGTAGTCTTTGCTATTGTGTTGCCGAGTCAGAAAGTATTCTTTGCCATTGTGTTGCCTAGTCAGAAAGTAGTCTTTGCCATTGTGTTGCCTAGTCAGAAAGTAGTCTTTGCTATTGTGTTGCCGAGTCAGAAAGTATTCTTTGCCTTTGTGTTGCCTAGTCAGAAAGTAGTCTTTGCCATTGTGTTGCCTAGTCAGAAAGTAGTCTTTGCTATTGTCTTGCCGAGTCAGAAAGTAGTCTTTGCCATTGTGTTGACTAGTCAGAAAGTAGTCTTTGCCATTATGTTGCCTAGTCAGATAGTAGTCTTTGCCAGTGTGTTGCCGAGTCAGATAGTAGTCTTTGCCATTGTGTTGCTGAGTCAGAAAGTAGTCTTTGCCATTGTGTTGCCTAGTCAGAAAATAGTCTTTGCCATTGTGTTGCCTAGTCAGAAAATAGGCTTTGCCATTGTGTTGCCTCGTCTCAAAGTAGTCTTTGCCAGTGTGTTGCCGAGTCAGAAAATAGTCTTTGCCATTGTGTTGCCTAGTCAGAAAGTAGTCTTTGCAATTGTGTTGCCTAGTCAGAAAATAGTTTTTGCCATTGTGTTGCCTAGTCAGATAGTAGTCTTTGTCAGTGTGTTGCCTAGTCAGATAATAGTCTTTGCCAGTGTGTTGCAGAGTCAGAAAGTAGTTTTTGCCATTGTGTTGCCTAGTCAGAAAGTAGTCTTTGCCTGTGTGTTGCAGAGTCCGAAAGTAGTATTTGCCATAGTTTTGCCGAGTCAGAAAATTGTCTTTGCCTTTGTGTTGCCTAGTCAGAAAATAGTTTTTGCCATTGTGTTGCCTAGTCAGAAAATAGTCTTTGCCCGTCTGTTGCCTAGTCAGATAGTAGTCTTTGCCAGTGTGTTGCTCAGTCAGAAAGCAATTTTTGCCATTGTGTTGCAGAGCCAGAAAGTAGTCTTTGCCAGTTTGTTGACGAGTCAGAAAATAGTTTTTGCCATTGTGTTGCCTAGTCAGATAGTAGTCTTTGCCATTGTGTTGCAGAGTCAGAAAATAGTCTTTGCCATTGTGTTGCCGAGTCAGAAAGTAGTCTTTGCCAGTGTGTTGCTGAGTCAGAAAGTAGTCTTTGCAAGTGTGTTGCCTAGTCAGAAAGTAGTCTTTGCCATTGTGTTGCCTAGTCAGAAAATAGTCTTTGCCATTGTGTTGCCTAGTCAGACAGTAGTCTTTGCCATTGTGTTGCCTAGTCAGATAGTAGTCTTTGCCAGTGTGTTGCTGAGTCAGAAAATAGTCTTTGCGAGTCTGTTGCCTAGTCAGATAGTAGTCTTTGCCAGTGTGTTGCTGAGTCAGAAAATAGTCTTTGCCATTGTATTGCAGAGTCAGAGATTAGTCTTTGCCATTGTGTTGCCGAGTCAGAAAGTAGTCTTTGCCAGTGTGTTGCTGAGTCAGAAAGTCAATCAATCAATGTCAATCAATGTTTATTTATATAGCCCCAAATCACAAATGTCTCAAAGGACTGCACAAATCATTACGACTACAACATCCTCGGAAGAACCCACAAAAGGGCAAGGAAAACTCACACCCAGTGGGCAGGGAGAAATCACATTCAGTGGGACGCCAGCGACAATGCTGACTATGAGAAACCTTGGAGAGGACCTCAGATGTGGGCAACCCCCCCCCTCTAGGGGACCGAAAGCAATGGATGTCGAGCGGGTCCAACATGATACTGTGAAAGTTCAATCCATAGTGGCTCCAAGACAGCAGTGAGAGTCCCGTCCACAGGAAACCATCTCAAGCGGATCAGCAGCGTAGAGATGTCCCCAACCGATACAGGCGAGCGGTCCATCCTGGGTCCCGACGAGCGGTCCATCCTGGGTCTCGACTCTGGACAGTCAGTACTTCATCCATGGTCATCGGACCGGACCCCCTCCACAAGGGAGGGGGGGACATAGGAGAAAGAAAAGAAGCGGCAGATCAACTGGTCTAAAAAGGAGGTCTATTTAAAGGCTAGAGTATACAGATGAGTTTTAAGATGAGACTTAAATGCTTCTACTGAGGTAGCATCTCGAACTGTTACCGGGAGGGCGTTCCAGAGTACTGGAGCCCGAACGGAAAACGCTCTATAGCCCGCAGACTTTTTTTGAGCTCTAGGAATCACTAATAAGCCGGAGTCTTTTGAACGCAGATTTCTTGCCGGGACATACGGTACAATACAATCGGCAAGATAGGCTGGAGCTAGACCGTGTAGTATTTTATACGTAAGTAGTAAAACCTTAAAGTCACATCTTAAGTGCACAGGAAGCCAGTGCAGGTGAGCCAGTACAGGCGTAATATGATCAAACTTTCTTGTTCTTGTCAAAAGTCTAGCAGCCGCATTTTGTACCAACTGTAATCTTTTAATGCTAGACATTGGGAGACCCGAAAATAATACGTTACAGTAATCGAGACGAGACGTAACAAACGCATGGATAATGATCTCGGCGTCTTTAGTGGACAAAATGGAGCGAATTTTAGCGATATTACGGAGATGAAAGAAGGCCGTTTTAGTAACGCTTTTAATGTGTGACTCAAAGGAGAGAGTTGGGTCGAAGATAATACCCAGATTTTTTACAGAGTCACCTTGTTTTATTATTTGGTTGTCAAATGTTAAAGTTGTATTATTAAATAGAGGTCGGTGTCTAGCAGGACCGATAATCAGCATTTCCGTTTTTTTGGCATTAAGTTGCAAAAAGTTAGCGGACATCCATTGTTTAATTTCATTAAGACACGCTTCCAACTGACTACAGTCCGGCGTGTTGGTCAGCTTTAGGGGCATGTAAAGTTGGGTGTCATCAGCATAACAGTGAAAGCTAATACCGTATTTGCGTATGACGTCACCTAGCGGCAGCATGTAGATGCTGAAGAGTACAGGGCCAAGGACCGAACCCTGGGGAACTCCACACGTTACCTTAACATAGTCCGAGGTCACACTGTTATAGGAGACGCACTGCATCCTATCAGTAAGATAAGAGTTAAACCATGACAGGGCTGAGTCTGAAATACCAATTCGTATTTTGATACGCTCTAATAAAATATTATGATCGACGGTATCGAAAGCAGCGCTAAGATCGAGGAGCAGCAACATAGATGACGCATCAGAGTCCATCGTTAGCAATAGATCATTAGTCAGTTTTGCGAGGGCTGTCTCAGTCGAGTGATTTGCCCTGAAACCGGATTGAAAGGTTTCACATAGATTGTTAAACGCTAAGTGCTCATTTAGCTGCTCTGCAACAATTTTTTCGAGGATTTTCGAAATAAAGGGAAGGTGAGACACCGGTCGGTAGTTTACCATGAGGTCTGGATCGAGGTTAGGTCTTTTAAGGAGAGGATGAATAACCGCTTTTTTGAATGCAACGGGAACAGTGCCCGAGGAAAGTGATAAGTTTATAATATTTAGCACTGATGGACCTAATAATACAAAAAGCTCCTTGATAAGTTTCCCAGGAAGTGGGTCAAGTAAACATGTTGTTTGTTTTATTCCATTTACACGTTGTAACAATCCTTCTAATGTTATTTCATCAAAACGAGAGAAACTATTTTGGATATTTGCAGTATCCGCCGTATATACAATCGTATCTGTGTTACTATAACCCCGTTGTAGCTGGGACGCATTGTCTTTAATCTCCTTTCTAATAAGTTCAATTTTCTTATTAAAGAACTTCATAAAGTCATCTGCCGAATGGGTGGAGCTACTGGAAGGAGTCCCTTGTTGGGTTAGCGATGCTACTGTACTAAACAAAAATTTTGGATCGTTTTTATTAATGCGGATGAGATTTGAGTAATAATTAGTTTTAGCTAAGGTAAGCATGCGTTTATAAGTTATTAAACTATCACTCCATGCTTGATGGTGCACCTCAAGTTTAGTCGTGCGCCATTTGCGTTCCAGCTTTCTACATAATAATTTCTGAGCTCTAGTTTCTTCAGTAAACCATGGCGTACGCCTTTTTGGAGCCTTTTTTAACTTCAGCGGTGCTATACTATCAATGGTTTCGCGCAGGGCGTTGTTAAAGTTGTTAGTGAGGTTATCAATAGAGCCCACATACTTTGGGAACGGTGCCATTACCGAGGGCAGTAGGTCCGCAAGAGTCGTCGTTGTGGCAGCATTAATGTTGCGGCTGCTATAGCAGTTATTATTATTATTAGCTTGCCGAACATGAGTCTGAACTTCGAATTTTATAAGGTAATGATCGGACATTACTTTAGTATACGGGAGTATCATAACTTTGGAGACGGTGATACCTCTGACAAGCACTAGGTCTATCGTATTACCGCTGCGATGCGTCGGTTCATTTATTATTTGTGTAAGACCACAGCTATCAATTATAATCTGGAGCGCCACGCACGGTGGGTCCAATGGGGTATTCATATGGATATTAAAGTCCCCCATTATAATTATATTATCGGCGTGCGTCACTAGATCAGCAACAAACTCTGAGAATTCACTAATAAAGTCCGAATAGGGCCCTGGGGGGCGGTAGATAACGGCCAGGCACAGAGGCAGAGGTGTGGCAGACTTCATAGAAAGCACCTCAAACGATTTATATTTATTATTTAAGTTAGGACTAAAGTTAAAGTTTTCGTTGTATATTAGTGCGACACCCCCTCCCCTTTTGAGGTGACGGGCAATATGCGCATTCGTATAGTTAGGAGGGGATGCCTCATTTATCGCAAAAAAGTCGTCTGGTTTAAGCCAGGTTTCGCTAAGACCGATGACGTTAAGGTTGTTGTCTCTAATGACCTCATTGACTAATAACGTTTTGGGAGACAAAGATCTGATGTTTAGAAAGCCCATATTATAGGTAGTGGGCTGTTTTAAGGAGTTGTTGATAAAATTATCCGTAGTAGCAATATTAATAATGTTGCATTTATTATGCGCAGTGTACTTAAAATAATTACGACCATATCTAGGAATTGATATGACGGGAATTTTCAGATTGTCTACTTGGCGCTGCGATAAACTGAACGCATCATAATTTGCCACCTCAGTAGAACGCATGTCCAACTCTGACGAAGTCATAGACACAGTAGAAAAAACATTTTGTGAGTTGTGTATTATTCTACGAAAATTGCTATGTGTACAGGGATCATCCAGCCTGGCGCTGGCTAGCTCTAACTTAACTGACTCCATACCCAGGCTAGCAGGCTCTGTAATTGCCTGTGACCGGGCTTGCTCTAGTGCAGTTAGTCAAATGTGGCTCAATGCGAAGTCTATGTTCCGAGACAAGAGGATAGCGCCTTCCTGGTTAGGGTGAAGGCCGTCTCTCCTCAGCAAGCCAGGTTTGCCCCAGAAAGAGGGCCAATTATCAATAAACGTAAATCCCTGTTGTCTGCAGAAGCTATCCAGCCACCTGTTAAGAGAGACTAATCTGCTATATCTCTCATCATTGCCTCTCCCAGGCAGGGGGCCAGAGACAATTACTCGATGCCTGGACATCTTTCTGGCGAGATTACAAGCCCTGGCTATGTTTCTCTTTGTAATCTCTGATTGTCTCATCCTAACGTCATTGGAGCCAACGTGTATTACTATATTCGCATAACTAGTGGTGCGGTTAGCCTGCCGTACGTGCTTACTAGACCTGTTGCGAGTTAGCTCCCTAAGATTAGCTTCAATGTCAGGTGCTCTGCCCCCGGGAATACACTTAATTGTGGCTGGTTTGCTAAGCTTTATGTTTCGGGTGATGGAGTCCCCTATAACTAAAGTGTGGTGCCCGGTAGACTGGGGTGTAGGACTAGCTAAAGGGCTAAATCTATTATGCGTCTCAACCGGTACACCGTAGCTTGTAGGCCGATTAGGGCTGCTACAAGCTGGGCTAGTTAGCTCGCTACAGCTAACGCTAGCAGATGTGTCCGCAACATCTAAAGTTACGAAATTACACTGCTCTAACTGGCGGACACGGCTCTCTAGCAAAGCCAACCTATCCATGAGTAAAGTGCACGAAGCGCAGGAAGCCATACTCACAGAAACTTTCCGTCGCCGAGTGGAGTGCCAGCTGTCTTCGGGAAGTGGTGGTCACGGTGGCGGGGGAGAAGCTTCCTTCAGACCGGCGCTGCCTTTCTCCGCTAGCCTCGTTAGCTTAGCAGCTAGCTAGCTGAGGGCGAAGTGGTGAGACAGAGATCGGGTCTTTGCAAAGTAGTCTTTGCAAGTGTGTTGCCTAGTCAGAAAGTAGTCTTTGCCATAGTTTTGCCGAGTCAGAAAGTAGTCTTTGCCATTGTGTTGACTAGTCATAAAGCAGTCTTTGCTGTTGTGTGGTCTAGTCACAAAGTAGTCTGCTTTTGTGTGGCCTAGTCTGAAAATAGTCTGTGCTAGTGTGTTGCTGTGTCAGAAAGTAGTCTTTGCCATTGTGTTGCCTGGTCAGAAAATAGTCTTTGCCATTGTGTTGCCTAGTCAGAAAGTAGTCTTTGGCATTGTGTTGCCTAGTCAGAAAATAATATTTGCCATCGTGTTGCTTAGTCTGAAAATAGTCTTTGCCATCATGTTGCCTAGTCAGATAGTAGTGTTTGCCAGTTTGTTGCTGAGTCAGAAAATAGTCTTTGCCATTGAGTTGCCTAGTCAAAAGTAGTCTTTGCTAGTGTGTTGCCTGGTCAGAAAGTAGTCTTTGCCAGTGTGTTGCAGAGTCAGAAAGTAGTCTTTGCCATTATGTTGCCCTTTCAGAAAATAGTCTTTGCCATTATGTTGCCCTTTCAGAAAATAGTCTTTGCCATTGTGTTGACGAGTCAGAAAGTAGTCTTTGCCATTGTGTTGACGAGTCAGAAAGTAGTCTTTGCCATTGTGTTGACTTGTCAGAAAGTAGTCTTTGCCAGTGTGTTGCCGAGTCAGAAAGTAGTCTTTGCCATTGTGTTGCCTATTCAGAAAATAGTCTTTGCCATTGTGTTGACGAGTCAGAAAATAGTCTTCGCTAGTGTGTTGCCGAGTCAGAAAGTAGTCTTTGCCAGTGTGTTGCCCAGTCAATAAGCAGTCTTTGCCGGTGTGTTGCAGAGTCAGAAAGTAGTCTTTGACAGTGTGTTGCCGAGTCAGAAAATAGTCTTTGCCATTGTGTTGCCTAGTCAGAAAGTAGTCTTTGCCATTGTGTTGCCTAGTCAGAAAATAGTTTTTGCCATTGTGTTGCCTAGTCAGAAAGTAGTCTTTGCCAGTGTGTTGCTGAGTCAGAAAGTAGTCTTTGTCAGTGTGTTGCTGAGTCAGAAAATAGTCTTTGCCAGTGTGTTGCCTAGTCAGATAATAGTCTTTGCCAGTGTGTTGCTGAGTCAGAAAATAGTCTTTGCCAGTGTGTTGCCTAGTCAGATAATAGTCTTTGCCATTGTGTTGCAGAGTCAGAAAGTAGTCTTCGCCATTGTGTTGCCTAGTCAGAAAATAGTTTTTGCCATTGTGTTGCCTAGTCAGATAGTAGTCTTTGCCATTGTGTTGCTGAGTTCAGAAAGTAGTCTTTGCTGGTGTGTTATATAATCAGAAAGTAGTCTTTGCCATTTTGTTGACGAGTCAGAAAGAGTCTTTGCCATTGTGTTGCTTAGTCAGAAAGTAGTCTTCGCCATTAAGCTAAATGTACCAGTCTAGTTCCAGGGTGTAAGAAAATTAATTGTGTTTTTATTTAAATTTAACGATTCTTAATCAATTTTTAAAAAAATCAAAAATCTATGAAAACATTTGTATTCATTTATTATTTATAATTAAAAAAGAGGAATGTGGGATACTTCTCTTGTTGCCTTAATTGTATTAGACTCTATTAAATATTTAGGTACAATTGTAATAAACAAAACCAGTTTTCCTTTAAGTAATATAAAAGTTTATCACTGATTGTTTATCCATTTTATGGAGGAATGTAGTTAATCATAAAACTGTCTTTAAAACGTATGGATTTTGAATCTAGAATCAATTTTAACACAAATCATTACCCTCAATAATTGAATCCAAGTATTGTACTTTTTATATTTGATTGTATCGTTGTTTTAGTTTCCATCATCAAATTTGAAACCCGTACGTAAAATTGCTGGCATACACTGTACATGGCAAAGCCGATGAAAATTAGCATCAAGCTACCGCATTTGAGGCAAAATGGAGCCTTACTTAGTATTTAAACTTTTTTTTTATTGAGCATACTTTCTTTGTCGGCATTGATGATTGCAATGATACCGAGAGGCAGTTTGGCTGAGTTTGCTGGGTGCTTGTTTCCTCGCCAAGTGTTTACTGGTGGGATCCGGTCAGTGTCTATAAAAGTACTGTATTGGTACCCATTCCTATCTGTAACTAAAATATTTTTTGTAAAGTTATATATAATGTAAAAGGAATATATATATATATATATATATATATATATATATATATATATATATATATATATATATATCCATCCATCCATTTCCTACCGCTTATTCCCTTTCGGGGTCGCGGGGGGTGCTGGCACCTATCTCAGCTACAATCGGGCGGAAGGCGGAGTACACCCTGGACAAGTCGCCACCTCATCGCAAGGCCAACACACTCACATTCACACACTAGGGCCAATTTAGTGTTGCCAGTCAACCTATCCCCAGGTGCAGGTCTTTGGAAGTGGGAGGAAGCCGGAGTACCCGGAGGGAGCCCACGCATTCACGGGGAGAACATGCAAACTCCACACAGAAAGATCCCGAGCCTGGATTTGAACCCAGGACTGCAGGACCTTCGTATTGTGAGGCAGACGCACTAACCCCTCTGCCCTGTCCATGATAACTGTATGTACCATTCAGCATTAATGGTGCCTTCACAGATGTGTAAGTTACCCATGCCTTGGGCACTAATACACCCCCATAATATCGCAGATGCTGGCTTTTCAACTTTGCGCCTCGAACAATCCGAGTGGTTATTGTCCTCTTTGTTCCGGAGGACACGTCATCCACAGTTTCCAAAAACAATTTGAAATGTGGACTCGTCAGACCACAGAACACTTTTCCACTTTGTATCAGTCCATCTTAGATGATCTCGGGCCCAGCGAAGCCGGTGGCAATTCTGAGTGTTGTTGATAATTGGCCTTAGCTTTGCATAGTAGAGTTTTAACTCGCACTTACAGATGTAGCGACCAACTGTAGTTACTGACAGTACTTTTCCGAAGTTTTCTTGAGCCCATGTGGTGAAATCCTTTACACACTGATGTCGTTTTTTGGATGCAGTACCGCCTGAGGGATCCAAGGTCATAGGTTTAGCCGCTTACGTGCAGTGATTTCTCCAGATTCTGTGAACTTTTTGATGATATTACGGACCATAAATTCCTGGCAATAGCTGGTTGAGAAATGTTGTTCGTAATCACTTTGCTCACACATCTGTTGACAAAGATGTGACCCTCGCCCCATCCTTGTTTGCGAATGACTGAGCATTTTATGGAAGCTGCTTTTATACCCAATCATGGCACCCACCTGTTCCCAATTAGCCTGTTCACCTGTGAGATGTTCCAAATAAGTGTTTGATGAGTATTCATCATGTTTGTCAGTCTTTTTTGTCACTAGTGCCAGCTTTTTTGAAACATGTTGCAGGCCTCAAAGTCCAAATGAGTTAACACTTGCAAAAAATATTTATGTATTTTCCAGTTCGAACTTTAAATATCTTGTCTTTGGAGTCTATTCAATTGAATATGGGTTGAAAAGGATTTGCATATCATTGTATTCTGTTTTTTTTTTTACGATTTACAGAACGTGCCACCTTCAATGGTTTTGGGTTTTTTAAAAAAAGTGCAAGAGAAGCTGTTTTGTTTTAAAAACACGGGTGCTTTACACACATTTGAAGTCAAAATGAAGATGCATGAGAATGAGCCACAATTAACAGGTGTGCCTCTGGTTTGCATGGCAGCTGCGTAGCATATAAGAGACCCTGAGATACTGTGCCGTGTGTGTGTGTGTGTGTGTGTGTGTGTGTGTGTGTGTGTGTGTGTGTGTGTGTGTGTGTGTGCACGCACATGTGTGTGTTATCTGTGTGTGATTGCGGACTGAACGCAACCTGCATGAGATCCATTCTCTCATCAAATATTCACCAGCAAGGTTCTCTCTCGGCAGCCTGACGCCGTGATGCACACACTTGGCTCTTGTTGTGGCCGCTTGAAGTATGTGCTGAATTACGACGGACTACATCCACCCCACAATGATGTGCAGATAACCAAAAAGTCAACAAAAAATGGAGTAAAAAAACACACATGATAACGAGAGGGAAACAATACAATAAAAGAGCACAGATATGATGCAACCAGCAGCGCCATTTCTACATACAACTACAAAGTAAAACACACACACAAAAAAAAATAGCAATAAATAATACATTTTCCACAAAAAGCAACCAAGAGAGCCGGCTCCATGCTCGGCAACCCACTAGCCCCCCGGCCAATATAAATATATATATACATATATATATATATATATATATATATATATATATATATATATATATATATATATATATATATATATATATATATATATATATATATATATATATATATATATATATACATATATATAGATATACATTTACA